>NC_060128.1:10109931-10422781 GCF_021461395.2 Schistocerca americana | reverse complement strand
CTCCTGTGAGTCCAGTTTTAGATTCCGTTGCTTCACTTCAGGTTTACTATATCCCTAGGATCTTCTTATTGACGATGAAAAACAGAAATTGCATCCGAATTTAATACAAAAGACACAATGCCGACTTAAGTACAAGATGACTGACACTCTAACTTTCTATGATTTGAACTTCTCCTGTGGGTCAAGTTTTAGATTCCGATGCTTCACTTCAGGTTTACTGTATCCCTTGGACCTTCTTATTGACGATGAAACACAGAAATTGCATCCGAATTTAATACAAAAGGCAAAATGCCGACTTAAGTATAAGATGACTGACACTATAACTTTCTATGATTTGAACCTCCCCTGTGAGTCCAGTTTTACATTCCGATGCTTCACTTCAGGTTTACTGAATCCCTTGGACCCTCTCATTGACGATGAAACACAGAAATTGCATCCGAATTTAATATAAAAATCACAATGCCGACTTAAGTACATGAGCACTGACACTAACTTTCTATGATATGAACCTCTCCTGTGAGTCCAGTTACAGATTCCGATGCTTCACTTTAGGTTTACTGTGTCCCTTAGACCTTCTTATTGACGATGAAACACAGAAATTGCATCCGATTTAATACAAAAGGCACAATGCCGACTTAAGTACAAGAACACTGACACTATAACTTTCTATGATATGAATTCCTCCTGTGAGTCTAGTTATAGATTCCGATGCTTCACTTCAGGATACTGTATCCCTTTGACCTTCATATTGCCGATGAAACACAGAAATTGCATCCGAAATTAATACAAAAGGCACAATGCCGACTTAAGTACAAGATGACTGACACTCTAACTTTCTACGATTTGAACCTCTCCTGTGAGTCCAATTTTAGATCCCGATGCTTCACTTCAGGTTTACTGAATCCCTTGGATCTTCTTATTGACGATGAAACACAGAAATTGCATCCGAATTTAATACAAAAGGCACAATGCCGACTTAAGAACAAGAGCAATGACACTATACTTTCTATGATATGAATTTCTCCTGTGAGTCAAGTTTTAGATTCCGATGCTTCACTTCAGGTTTACTGTATCCCTTGGACCCTCTCATTGACGATGAGACACAGAAATTGAATCCGAATTTAATACAAAAAGCACAATGCCGACTTAAGTACAAGAGCACTGACACTAACTTTCTTTGATATGAACCTCTCCTGTGAGTCCAGGTTTAGATTCCGATGCTTCACTTAAAATTTACTGTATCCCTAGGACCTTATAATTGACGACGAAATACAGAAATTGCATCCGAATTTAATACAAAAGGCACAATGCCAACTTAAGTACAAGATGACTGAAACTCTAACTTTCTATGATTTGAACCTCTCCTGTGAGTCCAGTTTTAGATTCCGGTGCTTCACTTCAGGTTTACTGTATCCCTTGGACCTTCTTATTGACGATGGAACACAGAAATTGCACCCGAATTTAATACAATTGGCACAATGCCGACTTAAGTACAAGAGCACTGACAGTATAATTTTCTATGACATGAAATTCTCCTGTGAGTCAAGTTTTAGATTCCGATGCTTCACTTCAGGTTTACTGCATCCCTTGGACCTTCTTATTGACGATGAAACACAGAAATTGCATCCGACTTAAATACAAAAGGCACAATGCCGCCTTAAGTACAAGATGATTGAGACTCTAAATATCTATGATTTGAACCTCTCCTGTGAGTCCAGTTTTCGATTCCGATGCTTCACTTCAGGTTTACTGTATCCCTTGGATCTTCTTATTGACGATGAAACTCAGAATTTGCATCCGAATTTAATAAAAAAGGCACAATGCCGACTTAAGTACAAGGGCACTGACACTATGACTTTTTATGATTTAAACCTCTCCTGTGAGTCCAGTTTTAAATTCCGATGCTTCACTTCAGATTTACTGTATCCCTTGGACCTTCTTATTGACGATGAAACACAGAAATTGCATCCGAATTTAATGCAAATGGCACAGTGCCGACTTAAATACAAGAGCTATAACTTTCTATGATTTGAAGCTTTCCTGTGATTCAAGTTTTAGATTCCGATGCCTCACTTCAGGTTTACAGTATCCCTGGGAACGGCTTATTCACGATGAAACACAGAAATTGCATCCGAATTTAATACAAAAAGCACAATGCCGAATTAAGTACAAGATGACTGACACTCTAACTTTCAATGATTTGAAGCTCTCCTGTGAGTCCAGTTTTAGATTCCGACGCTTCACTTCAGTTTTACTGCATCCCTTGGACCTTCCTATTGACGATGAAACACAGAAATTGCATCCGAATTTAATACAAATGGCACAACGCCGACTTAAGTACAAGATGTTTCACACTCTAACTTTCTGTGATTTGAACCTCTCCTGTGAGTCCAGTTTTATATTCCGATGCTTCACTTCAGGTTTACTGTATCCCTTGGGCTTTCTTATTGACGATGAAACACACAAATTGCATCCGAATTTAATTCAAATGAAACAATGCCGACTTAAGTACAAGAGCACTGACACTATAACTGTCTATGATTTGAACCTCTCCTGTGAGTCCAGTTTTAGATTCCGTTGCTTCACTTCAGGTTTACTGTATCCCTTGAACCTTCTTATTGACGATGAAACACAGATATTACATCCGAATTTAATACAAAAGGCACAATGCCGACTTAAGTACAAGAGCACTGACACTATAACTTTCTATGATACGAATTTCTCCTGTGAGTCAAGTTTTACATTCCGATGCTTCACTTCAGGTTTACAGTATCCCTGGGACCGGCTTTTTCACGATGAAACACAGAAATTGCATCCGAATTTAATACAGAAAGCACAATGCCGAATTAAGTACAAGATGACTGACACTCTAACTTTCTATGATTTGAAGCTCTCCTGTGAGTCCAGTTTTAGATTCCGACGCTTCACATCAGGTTAACTGTATCCCTTGGACCTTCTTATTGACGATGAAACACAGAAATTGCATCCGAATTTAATACAAATGGCACAACGCCGACTTAAGTACAAGATGTTTCACACTCTAACTTTCTATGATTTGAACCTCTCCTGTGAGTCCAGTTTTATATTCCGATGCTTCACTTCAGGTTTACTGTATCCCTTGGGCCTTCTTATTGACGATGAAACACACAAATTGCATCCAAATTTAATACAAATGACACAATGCCGACTTAAGTACAAGAGCACTGACACTATAACTTTCTATGATTTGAACCTCTCCTGTGAGTCCAGTTTTAGATTCCGATGCTTCACTTCAGGTATACTGTATCCCTTGGATCTTCTTATTGACGATGAAACACAGAAATTGCATTCAAATTTAATACAAAAGGCACAATACCGACTTCAGTACATGAGCACTGACACTATAATTTTCTATGATTTGAACCTCTCCTGTGAGTCCAGTTTTAGATTCCGATCCTTCACTTCAGGTTTACTGTATCCCTTGGACCTTCTTATTGACGATGAAACACAGAAATTGCATCCGAATTTAATACAAAAGGCACAATGCCGGCTTATGTACAAGATGACTGACACTATAACTTTCTATGATTTGAACCTCTCCTGTGAGTCAAGTCTTAGATTGCGATGCTTCACTTCAGGTTTACTGTATCCCTTGGACCTTCTTGTTGACGATGAAACACAGAAATTGCATCCGAATTTAATACAAAAGGCACAATGCCGACATAAGTACAAGATGACTGACACCATAACTGTCTATGATTTGAACCTCTCCTGTCAGTCCAGTTTTAGATTCCGATGCTTCACTTCAGGTTTACTGTATCCCTTTAACGTTCTTATTGACGATGAAACACAGAAATTGCATCCAACTTAAATACAAAAGGCACAATGCCGCCTTAAGTACAAGATGATTGAGACTCTAAATTTCTATGATTTGAACCTCTCCTGTGAGTCCAGTTTTCGATTCCGATGCTTCACTTCAGGTTTACTGTATCCCTTGGATCTTCTTATTGACGATGAAACTCAGAATTTGCATCCGAATTTAATACAAAAGGCACAATGCCGACTTAAGTACAAGGGCACTGACACTATGACTTTTTATGATTTAAACCTCTCCTGTGAGTCCAGTTTTAAATTCCGATGCTTCACTTCAGATTTACTGTATCCCTTGGACCTTCTTATTGACGATGAAACACAGAAATTGCATCCGAATTTAATGCAAATGGCACAGTGCCGACTTAAATACAAGAGCTATAACTTTCTATGATTTGAAGCTTTCCTGTGATTCAAGTTTCAGATTCCGATGCCTCACTTCAGGTTTACAGTATCCCTGGGAACGGCTTATTCACGATGAAACACAGAAATTGCATCCGAATTTAATACAAAAAGCACAATGCCGAATTAAGTACAAGATGACTGACACTCTAACTTTCAATGATTTGAAGCTCTCCTGTGAGTCCAGTTTTAGATTCCGACGCTTCACTTCAGTTTTACTGCATCCCTTGGACCTTCCTATTGACGATGAAACACAGAAATTGCATCCGAATTTAATACAAATGGCACAACGCCGACTTAAGTACAAGATGTTTCACACTCTAACTTTCTGTGATTTGAACCTCTCCTGTGAGTCCAGTTTTATATTCCGATGCTTCACTTCAGGTTTACTGTATCCCTTGGGCCTTCTTATTGACGATGAAACACACAAATTGCATCCGAATTTAATTCAAATGAAACAATGCCGACTTAAGTACAAGAGCACTGACACTATAACTGTCTATGATTTGAACCTCTCCTGTGAGTCCAGTTTTAGATTCCGTTGCTTCACTTCAGGTTTACTGTATCCCTTGAACCTTCTTATTGACGATGAAACACAGATATTGCATCCGAATTTAATACAAAAGGCACAATGCCGACTTAAGTACAAGAGCACTGACACTATAACTTTCTATGATACGAATTTCTCCTGTGAGTCAAGTTTTACATTCCGATGCTTCACTTCAGGTTTACAGTATCCCTGGGACCGGCTTTTTCACGATGAAACACAGAAATTGCATCCGAATTTAATACAGAAAGCACAATGCCGAATTAAGTACAAGATGACTGACACTCTAACTTTCTATGATTTGAAGCTCTCCTGTGAGTCCAGTTTTAGATTCCGACGCTTCACATCAGGTTAACTGTATCCCTTGGACCTTCTTATTGACGATGAAACACAGAAATTGCATCCGAATTTAATACAAATGGCACAACGCCGACTTAAGTACAAGATGTTTCACACTCTAACTTTCTATGATTTGAACCTCTCCTGTGAGTCCAGTTTTATATTCCGATGCTTCACTTCAGGTTTACTGTATCCCTTGGGCCTTCTTATTGACGATGAAACACACAAATTGCATCCAAATTTAATACAAATGACACAATGCCGACTTAAGTACAAGAGCACTGACACTATAACTTTCTATGATTTGAACCTCTCCTGTGAGTCCAGTTTTAGATTCCGATGCTTCACTTCAGGTATACTGTATCCCTTGGATCTTCTTATTGACGATGAAACACAGAAATTGCATTCAAATTTAATACAAAAGGCACAATACCGACTTCAGTACATGAGCACTGACACTATAATTTTCTATGATTTGAACCTCTCCTGTGAGTCCAGTTTTAGATTCCGATCCTTCACTTCAGGTTTACTGTATCCCTTGGACCTTCTTATTGACGATGAAACACAGAAATTGCATCCGAATTTAATACAAAAGGCACAATGCCGGCTTAAGTACAAGATGACTGACACTATAACTTTCTATGATTTGAACCTCTCCTGTGAGTCAAGTCTTAGATTGCGATGCTTCACTTCAGGTTTACTGTATCCCTTGGACCTTCTTGTTGACGATGAAACACAGAAATTGCATCCGAATTTAATACAAAAGGCACAATGCCGACATAAGTACAAGATGACTGACACCATAACTGTCTATGATTTGAACCTCTCCTGTCAGTCCAGTTTTAGATTCCGATGCTTCACTTCAGGTTTACTGTAACCCTTGGACCCTCTTATTGACGATGAAGCACAGAAATTGCATCCGAATTTAATACAAAAGGCACAATGTCGACTTAAGTACAAGAGCACTAACACTCTAACTTTCTATGATGAGAACCTCTCCTGTGAGTCAGTTTTAGATTCCGATGCTTCACTTTAGGTTTACTGTATCCCTTGGATCTTCTTATTGACGATGAAACACAGAAATTGTATACGAATTTAATACAAAAAGCACAATGCCGACTTAAGTACAAGAGCACTGGCACAATAACATTCTATGATATGAACCTCTGATGTGAGTCCAGTTTTAGATTCCGACGCTTCACCTCTGGTTTATTGTATCCCTTGCACCTCCATATTGACTATGAAACACAGAAATTGCATCCGAATTTAATACAGAAGGCACAATGCTGACTTAAGTACAAGATGACTGACTCTATAACTTTCTATGATTTGAACCTCTCCTGTGAGTCAAGTTTTAGATTTCGATGCTTTACTTCAGGTTTACTGTATCCCTTGGACCTTCTTATTGACGATGAAACACAGAAATTGCATCCGAATTTAATACAAAAGACACAAGGCCGACTTAAATACAAGATGACTGACACTATAACTTTCTATGATTTGAACCTCTCCTGTGAGTCCAGTTTTAGATTCCGATGCTTCACTTCAGGTTTACTGTATCCCTTGGAACTTGTTATTGACGATGAAACACAGAAATTGTATCTGAATTTAATACAAAAGGCACAATGCCGATTAAAGTACAAGAGCACTGACACTATTACTTTCTATGATTTGAACCACTCCTGTGAGTCAAGTTTTAGATTCCGATGCTTCAGGTTTACTGTATCACTTGGACCCTCTTATTTGCGATGAAACACAGAAATGGCATCTGAATTTAATACAAAAAGCACTATACCGACTTAAGTACAAGAGCACTGACACTAAATTTCTACGATATGAATTTCTCCTGTGAGTCCAGTTTTAGATTCCGATGCTTCACTTTAGGTTTACTGTATCCCTAGGACCTTCTTATTGACGACGAAACACAGAAATTGCATCCGAATTTAATACAAAAGGCACAATGCCGACATAAGTACAAGATGACTGACACTATAACTTTCTACGATTTGAACCTCTGCTGTAAGTCCAGTTTTATATTCCGATGCTTCTCTTTAGGTTTACTGTATCCCTTGGGCTTTCTTAATGACGATGAAACACACAAATTGTATCCGAATGTAATACAAAAGGCACAATGCCGACTTAAGTACAAGAGCACTGACACTATAACTTTCTATGATATGAATTTCTCCTGTGAATCAAGTTTTATATTCCGATGCTTCACTTCAGGTTTACTGTATCCCTTGGACCTTCTTATTGACGATGTAACACAGAAATTGCATCCGAATTTAATACAAAAGGCACAATGCCGACTTAATTCTTAAGTACAAAACACTGCCACTGTAACTTCTATTAATTGAACCTCTCCTGTGAGTCCAGTTTTAGATTCCGATGCTTCACTTCAGGTTTACTGTATCCCTTGGATCTTCTTATTGACGATGAAACACAGAAATTGCATCCGAATTTAATACAAAAGGCACAATGCCGACTTAAGTACAAGGGCACTGACACTATAACTTTTTATGATTTAAACCTCTTCTGTGAGTCCAGTTTTAGATTCCGATGCTTCACTTCAGATTTACTGTATCCCTTGGGCCTTCTTATTGACGATGAAACACAGAAATTGCATCCGAATTTAATACAAAAGGCACAGTGCCGATTTAAGTACAAGAGCACTGACACTATAATTTTCTCTGATTTGAACCACTCCTGTGAGTCAAGTTTTAGATTCCGATGCTTCACTTCAGGTTTACTGTATCCCTTGGACCCTCTCATTGACGATGAATCACAGAAATTGCATCCGAATTTAATACAAAAAGCACTATGCCAACTTAAGTACAAGAGCACTGACACTAACTTTCTACGATATGAACCTCTCCTGTGAGTCCAGTTTTAGATTCCGATGCTTCACTTTAGGTTTACTGCATCCCTAGGAATTTCTTATTGACGACGAAACACAGAAATTGCATCCGAATTAAATACAAAAGGCACAATGGCAACTTAAGTACGAGATGACTGACAGTATAAATTTCTATTATTTGAACCTCTCCTGTGAGTCCAGTTTTATATTCCGATGCTTCTCTTTACGTTCACTGTATCCCTTGGGCCTTCTTATTGACGATGAAACACACAAATTGCATCCGAATGTAATACAAAAGGCACAATGCCGACTTAAGTACAAGAGCACTGACACTATAACTTTCTATGATATGAACCTCTCCTGTGAGTCCAGTTTTAGATTCCGATGCTTCACTTCATGTCTACTGTATCCCTTGGACCTTCTTATTGACTATGAAATACAGAAATTGCATCCGAACTTAATACCAAAGGCACAATGCCGACTTAAGTACAAGATGACTGACTCTATAACTTTCTATGATTTGAACCTCTCCTGTGAGTCAAGTTTTAGATTCCGATGCTTCACTTCAGGTTAACTGTATCCCTTGAAAATTCTTATTGACGATTAAGCGCACAAATTGCATCCGAATGTAATATAAAAGTCACAATGCCGAATTAAGTACTAGAGCACTGACACTATAACTTTCTGTGATATGAATTTGTCCTGTGAGTCAAGTTTAAGATTCCAATGCATCACTTCAGGTTTGCTGTATCCCTTGGACCTTCTTATTAACGATGAAACACTGACATTGCATCCGAATTTAATGCAAAAGGCACAACGCCGACTTAAGTACAAGATGTTTGACACTCTAACTTTCTATGATTTGAACCTCTCCTGTGAGTCCAGTTTTAGATTCATATGCTTCACTTCAGGTTTACTGTATCCCTTGGATCTTCTTATTGACGATGAAACACAGAAATTGCATCCGAATTTAATACAAAAGGCACAATGCCGACTAAAATACAACATGACTGACACACTAATTTTCTATGATTTGAACCTCTCCTTTGAGTCCAGTTTTAGATTCCGATGCTTCACTTCAGGTTTACTGTATCCCTTGGATCTTCTTATTGACGATGAAACTCAGAAATTGCATCCGAATTAAATACAAAAGGCACAATGCCGCCTTAAGTACAAGGGCACTGACACTATAACTTTTTATGATTTGAATATCTCCGGTGAGTCCAGTTTTAGATTCCGATGCTTCACTTCAGATTTACTGTATCCCTTGGACGTTCTTATTGACGATGAAACACAGAAGTTGCATCCGAATTTAATACAAAAGGCACAGTGCCGACTTAAGTAGAAGAGCTATAACTTTCTATGATTTGAAGCTCTCCTGTGAGTCCACTTTTAGATTCCGACGCTTCACTTCAGGTTTACTGTATCCCTTGGACCTTCTTATTGACGATGAAACACAGAAATTGCATCCGAAATTAATACAAAAGGCACAATGCCGACTTAAGTACAAGGTAACTGTCACTCTAACTTTCTATGATTTGAACCTCTCCTGTGAGTCCACTTTTAGATTCCGACGCTTCACTTCAGGTTTACTGTATCCCTTGGACCTTCTTATTGACGATGAAACACAGAAATTGCATCCGAAATTAATAAAAAATGGCACAACGCCGACTTAAGTACAACATGTTTGACACTCTAACTTTCTATAATTTGAACCTCTCCTGTGAGTCCAGATTTATATTCCGATGCTTCACTTCAGGTTTACTGTATCCCTTGGGCCTTCTTTTTGAAGATGAAACACACAAATTGCATCCTAATTTAATACAGAAGGCACAATGCCGACTTAAGTACAAGTGCACTGACACTATAACTTTCTATGATACGAATTTCTCCTCTGAGTCAAGTTTCAGATTCCAATGCTTCACTTCAGGTTTACTGTATCCCTTGGACCTTCGTATTGACGATGAAACACAGAAATTGCTTCCGAATTTAATACAAAAGGCACAATGCCGACTTAAGTACAAGAGCACTGACACTATAACTTTCTATGATTTGAACCTCTCCTGTGAGTACAGTTTTAGATTCCGATGCTTCACTTCAGGTTTACTGTATCCCTTGGATCTTCTTACTGACGATGAAACACAGAAATTGCATCCGAATTTAATACAAAAGGCACAATGCCGACTTCAGTACAAGAGCACTGACACTATAACTTTCTGTGATTTGAACCTGTCCTGTGAGTCCAGTTTTAGATTCCGTTGCTTCACTTCAGGTTTACTGTATCCCTTGGACCTTCTTATTGACGATGGAACACAGAAATTGCATCCGAATTTAATACAAGACGCACAATGCCGACTTAAGTACAAGGGCACTGACACTATAATTTTCTATGATGTGAACCTCTCCTGTGACACAAGTATTACATTCCGATGCTTTACTTCAGGTTTACTGTATCCCTTGGACCTTCTTATTGACGATGGAACACAGAAATTGCATCCGAATTTAATGCAAAAGGCACAATGCCGACTTAAGTAAAAGATGACTGACACTCTAACTTTCTATGATTTGAACCTCTCCTGTGAGTCCTGTTTTAGATTACGTTGCTTCACTTCAGATTTACTGTATCCCTTGGACCTTCTTATTGACGATGAAACACAGAAATTCCATCCGAATTTAATACAAAAGGCACAATGCCGACTTCAGTAAAAGAGCACTGACACTATAACTTTCTATGATATGAAATTCTCCAGTGAGTCATGTTTTACATTCCGATGCTTCACTTCAGGTTTACTGCATCCCTTGGACCTCAGTATGGACGATGAAACACAGATATTGCATCCGACTTTAATACAAAAGGCACAATGCCAACTTAATTACTAGAGCTCTGACACTATAACTTGCTATGATTTGAACCTCTCCTGTGAGTCCAGTTTTAGATTCCGATGCTTCACTTCAGGTTTACTGGATCCCTAGGACCTTCTTATTGACGATGAAACAAAGAAATCGCATCCGAATTTAATACAAAAGGCACAGTGCCGACTTAAGTACGAGAGCTATAACTTTCCATGATATGAAATTCTCCTGTGAGTCATGTTTTACATTCCGATGCTTCACTTCAGGTTTACTGCATCCGTTGGACCTTAGTATTGACGATGATACACAGAATTTGCATCCGACTTTAATACAAAAGGCACAATGCCGACTTAAGTACAAGATGACTGAGACTCTAACTTTCTGTTATTTGAACCTCTCCTGTGAGTCCAGTTTTAGACTCAGATGCTTCACTTCAGGTGAACTGTATCCCTTGGATCTTCTTATTGACGATGAAACTCAGAAATTTCATCCGAATTTAATACAAAAGGCACAATGCTGACTAAGTACAAGGGCACTGACACTATAACTTTTTATGTTTTGAACCTCTCCTGTGAGTCCAGTTTTAGATTCCGATGCTTCACTTCAGATTTACTGTATCCCTTGGACCTTCTTATTGACGATGAAACAAAGAAATTGCATCCGAATTTACTACAAAAGGTACAGTGCCGACTAAAGTACAAGAGCTAAAACTTTCTATGATTTGATGCTCTCCTGCGAGTCAAGTTTTAGATTTCGATGCTTCACTTTAGGTTTACTGTATCCCTTGGACCGTCTTATTGTCGATGAAACACAGAAATTGCATCCGAATGTAATACAAAAGGCACAATGCCGACTTAAGTACAAGATGACTGACACTATAACTTTCTAAGATTAGAACCTCTCCTGTGAGTCAAGTCTTAGATTCTGATGCTTCACTTCAGGTTTACTGTATATCTTGGACCTTCTTATTGACGATGAAACAAAGAAATTGCATCCGAATTTAATACAAAAGGCACAATGCCGACATAAGTACATGATGACTGACACTCTAACTTTCTATGATTTGAACCTGTCCTGTGAGTCCAGTTTTAGATCCCGATGCTTCACTTCAGGTATACTGTAACCCTTGGACCTTCTTATTGACGGTGAAACACAGTAATTGCATCCGATATTAATATAAAAGGCACAATGCCGACTTAAGTACAAGAGCACTGACACTCTAACTTTCTATGATTTGAACCTCTCCTGTGAGTCCAGTTTTAGATTCCGATGCTTCACTTCAGGTTTACTGTATCCCTTGGATCTTCTTACTGAGGATGAAACACAGAAATTGCATCCGAATTTAGTACAAAAGGCACAATGCCGACTTCAGTACAAGAGCACTGACACTATAACTTTCTGTGATTTGAACCTCTCCTGTGAGTCCAGTTTTAGATTCCGATGCTTCACTTCAGGTTTACTGTATCCCTTGGACCTTCTTATTGACGATGAAACACAGAAATTGCATCCGAATTTAATACAAGACGCACAATGCCGACTTAAGTACAAGAGCACTGACACTATAATTTTCTATGATCTGTACCTCTCCTGTGACACAAGTATTACATTCCGATGCTTTACTTCAGGTTTACTGTATCCCTTGGACCTTCTTATCAACGATGGAACACAGAAATTGCATCCGAATTTAATACAAAAGGCAAAATGCCGACTAAAGTACAAGATTACTGACACTCTAAATTACAATGATTTGAGCATCTTCTGTGAGTCCAGTTTTAGATTACGATGCTTCACTTCAGGTTTACTGTATCCCTTGGACCTTCTTATTGACGATGAAACACAGAAATTCCATCCGAATTTAATACAAAAGGCACAATGCCGACTTAAGTACAAGAGCACTGACACTATAACTTTCTATGATATGAAATTCTCCTGTGAGTCATGTTTTACATCCCCATGCTTCACTTCAGGTTTACTGCATCCCTTGGACCTCAGTATGGACGATGAAACACAGAAATTGCATCCGACTTTAATGCAAAAGGCACAATGCCAACTTAATTACTAGAGCACTGACACTATAACTTGCTATGATTTGAACCTCTCCTGTGAGTCCAGTTATAGATTCCGTTGCTTCACTTCAGGTTTACTTTATTCCTTGGATCTTCTTATTGACGATGAAACAAAGAAATTGCATCCGAATTTAATACAAAAGGCACAATGCCGACTTCTGTACAAGAGAACAGACACTATACCTTTACATGATATGAACTTCTCCTGTGGGTCCAGTTTTAGATTCCGATGCTTCATTTCATGTTTACTGTATCCCTTGGACCTTCTTATTGACGATGAAACACAGAAATTGCATCCGAATTTAATACAAAAGGCACAATGCCGACTTAAGTACAAGAGCACTGTCACCATAACTTTCTATGATATGAATTTCACCTGAGAGTCAAGGTTTAGACTCCGATGCTTCGCTTCAGGTTTACTGTATCCCTTGGACCATCTTATTGACGATGTAACACACAAATTGCATCCGTATTTAATACAAAAGGCACAATGGCGACTTAAGTACAAGATGACTGACACTGTAACTTTCTATGATTTGAACCTCTCCTGTGAGTCCAGTTTTAGATTCCGATGCTTCACTTAAGGATTACTGTATCGCTTGGACCTTCTTGTTGACGATGAAACACAGAAACTGCATCCGAATTTAGTACAAAAAGCACAATGGCGACTTAAGTATGAGAGCATTGACACTAAAACTTTCTACTATTTGAACCTCTCCTGTGAGTCCAGTTTTAGATTCCGATGCTTCTCTTCAGGTTTACTGTATCCCTTGGATCTTCTTATTGACGATGAAACACAGAAATTGCATCCGAATTTAATACAAAAGGCACAATGCCGACTTAAGTACAAGATGACTGACACTCTAACTTCCTATGATTTGAACCACTCCTGTGAGTCCAGTTTTAGACTCCGATGCTTCACTTCAGGTTTATTGGATCACTTGGACCTTTTTATTGACTATGAAACACAGAAATTGCATCCGAATTTAATACAAAAGGCACCATGCCGACATAAGTAAAGGTGACTGACACTCTAACTTTCTATGATTTGTACCTCTCCTGTGAGTCCAGATTTAGATTCCAATGCTTCACTTCAGTTTTACTGTATCCCTAGGACTTTCTTATTGACGATGAAACGCAGAAATTGCATCCGAATTTAATACAAAAGGCACAATGCCGACCTAAGTACAAGAGCACTGACACTCTAACTTTCTATGATATGAACCTCTCCTCTGAGTCCAGTTTTAGATTCCGATGCTTGACTTCAGGCCCTCTGTATCCCTTGGACCTTCTTATTGACGATGAAACACAGAAATTGCTTCCGAATTGAATACAAGAGGCATAATGCCGTTTTAAGTACAAGATGACTGACACTCTAACTTCCTATGATTTGAACCTCTCCTGTGAGTCCAGTTTTAGATTCCGATGCTTCACTTCAGGTTTACTGTATCCCTTGGACCTTCTTATAGACTATGAAGCACAGTAATTGCATCCGAATTTAATACAAAAGGCACAATGCCGACTTAAGTACAAGATGACTGACACTCTAATTTTCTATGATTTGAAACTCTCCTGTGAGTCCAGTTTTAGATTCCGATGCTTCACTTCAGGTTTACTGTATCCCTTGGATCTTCCTATTGACGATGAAACACAGAAATTGCTTTCGAATTTAATACAAAAGGCACAATGCCGACTTAAGTACAAGAGCACTGACACTATAACTTTCTACGATGTGAACCTCTCCTGTGAGTTCAGTCTTTGTTTCCGATGCGTCACTTCAGGTTTACTGTATCCCTTGGATGGTCTTATTGACGATGAAACACAGAAATTGCATCCAAATTTAATACAAAAGGCACAATTCCGAAATAAGGACAGGATGACTGACACTCTAACTTTCTATGATTTGAACCTCGCCTGTGAGTTCAGTTTTAGATTCAGATGCTTCACTTCAGGTTTACTGTATCCCTTGGATCTTCTTATTGACGATGAAACACAGAAATTGCATCCGAATTTAATCCAAAAGGCACAATGCTGACTTAGGTACTAGGGCACTGACACTATAACTTTCTATGATTTGAACCTCTCCTGTGAGTCCAGTTTTATATTCCGATGCTTCACTTCAGGTTTACTGTATCCCTTGGACCTTCTTATTGACGATGAAACAAAAAAATTGCATCCGAATTTAATACAAAAGGCACAGTGCCGACTTCAGTACAAGAGCTAAAACTCTCTATGATTTGAACCTCTCCTGTGAGTCAAGTTTTAGATTCCGATGCTTCACTTCAGGTATACTGTATGCCTTGGACCGTCTTATCGACGATGAAACACAGAAATTGCATCCGAATTTAATACAAAAGGCACAATGCCGAATTAAGTACAAGGTGACTGACACTCTAACTTTCTATGATTTGAACCTCTCCTGTGAGTCCAGTTTTAGTTTCCGATGCTTCACTTCAGGTTTACTGTATCCCTTGGACCTTTTTATTAGCGATGAATCACAGAAATTGCATCCTAATTTAATACAAAAGGCACAATGCCGACCTAAGTACAAGATGACTGACACTCTAACTTTCTATGATTTGAACAACTCCTGTGAGTCCAGTTTTAGACTCCAATGCTTCACTTCAGTTTTACTGTATCCCTTGGACCTTCTAATTGACGATGAAACGCAGAAATTGCATCCGAATTTAATACAAAAGGCACAATGCCGACTTAAGTGCAAGAGCACTGACACTATAACTTTCTACGATTTGAGCCTCTCCTGTGGGTTCAGTCTTAGATTCCGATGCTTAATTTCAGGATTACAGTTTCCCTTGGACCTTCTTATTGACTATGAAACACAGGAATTATATCCGAATTTAATACAAAAGGCACAATGCCGACTTAAGTACAAGAGCACTGACACTCTAACTTTCTATGATTTGAACCTCTCCTGTGAGTCCAGTTTTAGAATCCGAAGCTTCACTTTAGGTTCACTGTATCCCTTGGAACTTCTAATTGACGATGAAACACAAAAACTGCATCAGAATTTAGTAAAAAAGGCACAATGCCGACTTAAGTACAAGAGCACTGACACTATAACTTTCTATGACATGAATTTCTCCTGTGAGTCAAGTATTAGATTCCGATGCTTCACTTCAGGTTTACTGTACCAATTGGACATTCTTCTTGACGATCAAACACAGAAACTGCATCCGAATTTAATAAAAAAGGCACGTTGACGGCTTAAGTACAAGATGACTGGCACTCTAATTTTCTATGATTTGAACCTCTCCTGTGAGTCCAGTTTTAGATTCCGTTGTTTCACTTCAGGTTTACTGTATCCCTTGGATCTTCTTCTCGACGATGAAACACAGAAATTGCATCCGAAATTTAATACAAAAAGCACAATGCCGACTTAAGTACAAGAGTACTGACACTATACCTTTATATGATATGAACCTCTCCTGTGGGTCCAGTTTTAGATTCCGATGCTTCATTTCATGTTTACTGTATCCCTTGGACCTTCTTATTGACGATGAAACACAGAAATTGCATCCGAATTTAATACAAAATGCACAATGCCGACTTAAGTACAAGAGCACTGTCACCATAACTTTCTATGATATGAATTTCTCCTGAGAGTCAAGTTTTAGACTCCGATGCTTCGCTTCAGGTTTACTGTATCCCTTGGACCTTCTTATTGACGATGTAACACACAAATTGCATCCGAATTTAATACAAATGGCACAGTGCCGACTTAAGTACAAGATGACTGACACTCTAACTTTCTATGATTTGAACCTCTCCTGTGAGTCCAGTTTTAGATTCCGATGCTTCACTTCAGGTTTACTGCATCCCTTGGACCTTCTTATTGACGATGAAACACAAAAATTGCATCCGAATTTAATACAAAAGGCACAATGCCGACTTAAGTACAAGAGCACTGACACTGTAACTTTCTATGATTTGAACCTCTCCTGTGAGTCTAGCTTTAGATTCCGATACTTCACTTCAGGTTTACTGTATCGCTTGGACCTTCTTGTTGACGATGAAGCATAGAAATTGCATCCGAATTTAATACAAAAGTCACAATGCCGACTTAAGTACAAGATGACTGACACTCAAACTTTCTATGATTTGAACCGCTCCTGTGAGTCCAGTTCTAGACTCCGATGCTTCACTTCAGTTTTACTGTATCCCTTGGACCTTCTTATTGACGATGAAACGCAGAAATTGCATCCGAATTTAATACAAAAGGCACAATGCCGACTTAAGTACAAGAGCACTGACACTATAACTTTCTACGATTTGAACCTCTCCTGTGAGTTCAGTCTTAGATTCCGATGCTTCACTTCAGGTTTACTATATCCCTTGGAACATCTTATTGACGATGAAACACAGAAATTGCATCTGAATTTAATACAAAAGGCACAATGCCGGCTGAAGTACAAGATGACTGACACTCTAACTTTCTATGATTTGAACCTCTCCTGTGAGTCCAGTTTTAAATTCCGATGCTTCACTTTAGGTTTACTGTATCCCTTGGACCTTCTTATTGACGATGATACACAGAAATTGCATCCGAATTTAATACAAAAGGCACAATGCCGACTTAAGTACAAGATGACTGACACTCTAACTTTCTATGAATTGAACCTCTCCTGTGAGTCCAGTTTTAGATTCCGATGCTTCACTTCAGGTTCACTGCATCCCTTGGACTTTCTTATTGGCGATGATACACAGAAATTGCATCCGAATTGAATACAAGAGGCACAATGCCGACTTAAGTACAATATGACTAACACTCTTACTTCCTAAGATTTGAACCTCTCCTGTGAGTCCAGTTTTAGATTCCGATGCTTCACTTTAGGTTTACTGTATCCCTTGGACCTTCTTATTGACTATGAAAAACAGTAATTGCATCCAAATTTAATACAAAAGGCACAATGCCGACTAAGGTACAAGATGACTGACACTCTAACTTTCAATGATTTGAAACTCTCCTGTGAGTCCTGTTTTAGATTCCGATGCTTCACTTCAGGTTTACTGTATCCCTTGGATCTTCTTATTGACGATGAAACACAGAAATTGCATCCGAATTTCATTCAAAAAGCACAATGCCGGATTAAGTAAAAGAGCACTGACACTATAACTTTCTATGATATGAACCTCTCCTGTGAGTCCAGTTTTAAATTCCGATGCTTCACTTTATGTTTACTGTATCCCTTGGCCCTTCTTATTGACGATGATACACAGAAATTGCATCCGAATTTAATACAAAAGGCACAATGCCGACTTAAGTACAAGATGACTGACACTCTAACTTTCTATGAATTGGACCTCTCCTGTGAGTCCATTTTTTGATTCCGATGCTTCCCTTCAGGTTAACTGTATCCTTTGGATCTTCTTATTGACGATGAAACACAGAAATTACATCCGAATTTAATACAAAATGCACACTGCCGACATAAGTACAAAGGCACTGACACTTTAACTTTTTATGATTTGAACCTCTCCTGTGAGTCAAGTTTTAGATTCCGATGCTTCACTTCAGATTTACTGTTTCCCTTGGTCCTTCTTATTGACGATGAAACGCAGAAATTGCATCCGAATATAATACAAAAGGCACAATGCCGACTTAAGTACAAGAGCACTGAAACTCTACCTTTCTATGATATGAACCTCTCCTCCGAGTCCAGTTTTAGATTCCGATGCTTCACTTCTTTCTTACTGCATCCCTTGGACCGTCTTATTGACGATGAAACATAGAAATTGCATCCGAATTTAATACAAAAGGCACAGTGCCGAATTAAATACAGGAGCTATAACTTTCTATGATTTGAACCTCTCCTGTGAGTCTAGTTTTAGATTCCGATGCTTCACTTCAGGTTTAGTGTATGCCTTGGACCATCTTATCGAGGATGAAACACAGAAATTGCATCCGAAATTAATACAAAAGGCACAATGCCGAATTAAGTACAAGATGACTGACACTCTAATTTTCTATGATTTGTAGCTCTCCTGTGAGTCCAGTTTTAGATTCCGATGCTTCACGTCAGGTTTACTGTATCCCTTGGACCTTCTTATTGACGATGAAACACAGAAATTGCATCCGAATGTAATACAAAAGGCACAATGCCGACTTAAGTACAAGATGACTGACACTCTAACTTTCTATGATATGAACCTCTCCTCCGAGTCCAGTTTTAGATTCCGATGCTTCACTTCATTCTTCCTGTATCCCTTGGACCGTCTTATTGACGATGAAACACAGGAATTGCATCCGAATTGAATACAAGAGGCACAATGCCGACTTAAGTACAAGAGCACTGTCATCATAACTTTCTATGATATGAATTTCTCCTGTGGGCAGTTTAAGATTCCGATGCTTCACTTCAGGTTTACTGTATCCCTTGGACCTTCTTATTGACGTTGAAACACAGAAATTGCATCCGAATTTAATACAAAAGGCACAATACCGACTTAAGTACAAGATGTCTGACACTCTAACTTTATATGATCTGGACTTCTCCTGTGACTACAGTTTTTGATTCCGATGCTTCACTTCAGGTTTAATGTATCCCTTGGACCTTTTTGTAGACGATGAAATACAGAAATTGCATCCGAATTTAGTACAAAAAGCACAATGGTGACTTAAGTATAAGAGCATTGACACTAACATTTTCTATGATTTTAACCTCTCCTGTGAGTCCAGTTTTAGATTCCGATGCTTCACTTCAGGTTTACTGTATCCCTTGGACCTTCCTATTGACGATGAAACACAGAAATTGCATCCGAAATTAATACAAAAGGCACAATGCCGACTTAAGTACAAGATGCCTGACACTATAACTTTCTATGATTTGAACCTCTCCTGTGAGTCAAGTTTTAGATTCCGATGCTTCACATCAGGTTTACTGTATCCCTTGGTCCGTCTTATTGACGATGAAACACAGAAATTGCATCCGAATTTAATACAAAAGGCACAATGACGAATTAAGTACAAGATGACTGACACTCTAACTTTCTATGATTTGAACCTCTCCTGTGAGTGCAGTTTTAGTTTCCGATGCTTCACTTCAGGTTTACTGTGTCCCTTGGATCTTCTTATTGACGATGAAACACAGAAATTGCATCCGATTTTAATACAAAAGGCACATTGCCGACGTAAATAAAAGAGCACAGACACTCTAACTTTCAATGATATGAACCTCTCCTGTGAGTCCAGTTTTAGATTTCGATGCTTCACTTCATGTTTACTGTATCCCTTGGACCTTCTTATTGACGATGAAAAACAGAAATTGCATTTGAATTTAATACAAAAGGCACAATGCCAACTTAAGGACAAGATGACTGACACTCTAACTTTCTATGATTGGAACCTCTTCTGTGAGTCCAGTTTTAGATTCCGATGCTTCACTTCAGGTTTACTGTATCCCTTGGACCTTCTTATTGCCTATGAAACACAGAAATTGCATCCGAATTTAATACAAAAGGCACAATGCCGATTTAAGTACAAGATGACTGACACATAACTTTCTATGATTTGGATCTCTCCTGTGAGCCCATTTTTAGATTCCGATGCTTCACTTCAGGTTTACTGTATCGCTTGGACCTTCTTATTGACGTTGAAACACAGAAATAGATTCCGAATTTAATACAAAATGCACAATGCCGACTTAAGTACAAGATGACTGACACTCTAACTTTCTATGATTTGAAACTCTCCTGTGAGTCCAGTTTTAGATTCCGATACTTCACTTCAGGTTTACTGTATCCCTTGGACCTTCTTATTGACGATGAAACACAGAAATTGCATCCGAATTTAATACAAAAGGCACAATGCCGACTTAAGTACAAGATGACTGACACTCTAACGTTCTATGACTTGAACCTCTCCTGCGAGTCCAGTTCTACATTCCAATGCTTCACTTCAGGTTTACTGTATCCCTTGGACCTTCTTATTGACGATGAAACACAGAAACTGCATCCGAATTTAGTACAAAAAGCACAATGGCGCCTTAAGTAAAAGAGCATTGACACTATAACTTTCTAAGAGTTGAACCTGTCCTGTGAGTCCAGTTTTTGATTCCGATGCTTCACTTCAGGTTTACTGTATCCCTTGGACCTTCTTATTGACAATGAAACACAGAAATTGCATCCGAATTTAATACAAAAGGCACAATGCCGACTTAAGTACAAGAGCACTGACACTCTAACTTACTATGATATGAACCTCTCCTCTGAGTCCAATTTTAGATTCCGATGCTTCACTTCAGGCTTACTGTATCCCTTGCACCTTTTTATTGACGATGAAACACAGAAATAGCATCTGAATTGAATACAAGAGGCACAATACCGATTTAAGTACTAGATGACTGACACTCTAACTTCCTATGATTTGAACCTCTCCTGTGAGTCCAGTGTTATATTCCGATGCGTCACTTCAGGGTTACTGTATCCCTTGGACCCTCTGATTGACTATGAAACACAGAAATTGCATCCAACTTCAATACAAAAAGCACAATGCCGACTTAAGTACAAGATGACTGACACTCTAACTTTCTATGATTTGAAACTCTCCTGTGAGTCCAGTTTTATATTCCGATGCTTCACTTCAAGTTTACTGTATCCCTTGGATCTTCTTATTGACGATGAAACACAGAAATTGCATCCGAATTTAACACAAAAGGCACAATCCCGGATTTAGTAAAAGAGCACTGACACTATAACTTTCTATGATTTGAACCTATCCTGTGAGTCCAGTTTTAGATTCCGATGCTTCACTTCAGGTTTACTGTATCCCTTGGACCTTCCTATTGACGACGAAACACAGAAATTGCATCCGATTTTACTACAAAAGGCACAATGCCGACTTAAGTACAAGGGCACTGACATTATAACTTTCTTCAATTTGAACCTCTCCTGTGAGTTCAGTCTTAGATTCCGATGCTTCACTTCAGGTTTACTGTATCCCTTGGACCATCTTATTTACGATGAAACACAGAAATTGCATCCGAATTTAATACAAAAGGCACAATGCCGACTTAAGTACAAGAGCAGTGACACTATAACTTTCTACGATTTGAACCTCCCCTGTGAGTCCAGTTTTTGATTCCGATGCTTCACTTCAGGTTTACTGTATCCCTTGGAACTTCTTATTGACGATGAAACACAGAAATTGCATCCGAATTTAATACAAAAGGAACAATGCCGACTTAAGTACAAGATGACTGACACTCCAACTGTCTATGATTTGAACCTCTCCTGTGAGTCCAGTTTTAGATTCCGATGCTTCACTTCAGGTTTACTGTATCCCTTGGATCTTCTTATTGACGATGAAACACAGAAATTGCATCCGTATTTAATACAAAAGGCACAATGCCGACTTAAGTACAAGAGCGCTGACACTGTAACTTTCTATGATTTGAACCACTCCTGTGAGTGCAGCTTTAGTTTCCGATGCTTCATTTCAGGATTACTGTATCCCTTGGACCTTCTTATTGACGATGAAACACAGAAATTGCATCCGAATTTAATACAAATCGCACAATGCCGACTTAAGTGCAAGATGACTGACACTCTAACTTTCTATGATTTGAACCTCCCCTGTGAGTCCAGTTTTTGATTCCGATGCTTCACTTCAGGTTTACTGTATCCCTTGGACCTTCTTATTGACGATGAAACACAGAAATTGCATCCGAATTTAATACAAAAGGATCAATGCCCACTTAAGTACAAGATGACTGACACAATAACTTTCTACGATTTGAACCGCTCCTCTGAGTCCAGTTTTAGATTCCGATGCTTCACTTCAGGTTTACTGTATCTCTTGGACCTTTATATTGACTATGAAACACAGAAATTGCAACCGAATTTAATACAAAAGGCACAATGCCGTCTTAAGTACAAGATGACTGACACTCCAACTTTCTATGATTTGAACCTTTGTTGTGAGTCCAGTTTTAGATTCCGATGCTTAACTACAGGTTTACTGTATCCCTTGGACTCTCTTATTGACGATGAAACACAGAAATTGCATCCGAAATAAATAAAAAAGGCACAATGCCGACTTAAGTACAAGAGCACTGACACTCTAACTTTCTATGATATGAACCTCGCCTCTGAGTCCAATTTTAGATTCCGATGCTTCACTTCAGGCTTACTGTATCCCATGGACCTTCTTATTAACGATGAAAAAGAAAAATTGCATCCGAATTGAATACAAGAGACACAATGCCGACTTAAGTACAAGATGACTGACACTCTAACGTTCTATGACTTGAACCTGTCCTGCGAGTCCAGTTCTACATTCCGATGCCTCACTTCAGGTTTACTGTATCCCTTGGACCTTCTTATTGACGATGAAACACAGAAATTGCATCCGAATTTAGTACAAAATGCACAATGGCGCCTTAAGTAAAAGAGCATTGACACTATAACTTTCTATGAGTTGAACCTCTCCTGTGAGTCCAGTTTTTGTTTCCGATGCTTCACTTCAGGTTTACTGTATCCCTTGGACCTTCTTATTGACAATGAAACACAGAAATTGCATCCGAATTTAATACAAAAGGCACAATGCCGACTTAAGTACAACAGCACTGACACTCTAACTTTCTATGATATGAACCTCTCCTCTGAGTCCAATTTTAGATTCCGATGCTTCACTTCAGGCTTACTGTATCCCTTGGACCTTCTTATTGACGATGAAACACAGAAATTGCATCCGAATTGAATACAAGAGGCACAATACCGATTTAAGTACTAGATGACTGACACTCTAACTTCCTATGATTTGAACCTCTCCTGTGAGTCCAGTTTTATATTCCGATGCGTCACTTCAGGGTTACTGTATCCCTTGGACCCTCTTATTGACTATGAAACACAGAAATTGCATCCAAATTTAATACAAAAAGCACAGTGCCGACTTAAGTACAAGATGACTGACACTCTAACTTTGTATGATTTGAAACTCTCCTGTGAGTCCAGTTTTATATTCCGATGCTTCACTTCAGGTTTACTGTATCCCTTGGATCATCTTATTGACGATGAAACACAGAAATTGCATCCGAATTTAATACAAAAGGCACAATGCCGGATTAAGTAAAAGAGCACTGACACTATAACTTTCTATGATTTGAACCTATCCTGTGAGTCCAGTTTTAGATTCCGATGCTTCACTTCAGGTTTACTGTATCCCTTGGACCTTCCTATTGACGATGAAACACAGAAATTGCATCCGATTTTACTACAAAAGGCACAATGCCGACTTAAGTACAAGGGCACTGACACTATAAATTTCTACAATTTGAATCTCTCCTGTGAGTTCAGTCTTAGATTCCGTTGCTTCACTTCAGGTTTACTGTATCCCTTGGACCTTCTTATTGTCGATGAATAACAGAAATTGCATCCGAATTTAATACAAAAGGCACAATGCCGACTTAAGTACAAGAGCGCTGACACTATAATTTTCTACGAATTGAACCTCTCCTGTGAGTCCAGTTTTAGATTCCGATGCTTCACTTCAGGTTTACTGTATCCCTTGTACCTTCTTACTGACGATGAAACACAGAAATTGCATCCGAATTTAATACAAAAGCCACAATGCCGACTTAAGAACAAGAGCGCGGACACTCTAACTTTCTATGATTTGAACCTCTCCTGTGAGCCCAGTTTTTGATTCCGATGCTTCGCTTCAGGTTTACTGTATCCCTTGGACCATCTTATTGACGATGAAACACAGAAATTGCATCCGAATTTAATACAAAAGGAACAATGCCGACTTAAGTACAAGATGACTGACACTCTAACTGTCTATGATTTGAACCTCTCCTGTGAGTCCAGTTTTAGATTCTGATGCTTCACTTCAGGTTTACTGTATCCCTTGGATCTTCTTATTGACGATGAAACACAGAAATTGCATCCGTATTTAATACAAAAGGCACAATGCCGACTTAAGTGCAAGATGACTGACACTTTAACTTTCTGTGATTTGAACCTCTCCTGTGAGCCCAGTTTTAGATTCCGATGCTTCACTTCACGTTTACTATATCCCTTGGACCGGCTTATTGACGATGAAACACAGAAATTGCATCCCAATTTAATACAAAAGGCACAATGCCGACTAAAGTTCAAGATGACTGACACTCTAACTTTCTATGATTCGAACCTCTCCTGTGAGTCCAGTTTTAGATTCCGATGCTTAACTTCAGGTTTACTGTATCCCTTGGACCTTCTTGTTGACGATGAAACACAGAAATTGCATTCGAATTTAATACAAAAGGCACAATGCCGACTTAAGTACAAGATGACTGACACTATAACTTTCTATGATTTGAACCTCTCCTGTGAGTCAAGTCTTAGATTCCGATGCTTCACATCAGGTTTACTGTATCTCTTGGACCTTCTTGTTGACGATGAAACACAGAAATTGCATCCGAATTTAATACTAAATGCACTATGCCGACTTAAGTACAAGATGACTGACATTCTATCTTTCTATAATTTGAACCTCTCCTGTGAGTCCAGTTTTATTTTCCGATGCTTCACTTCAGGATTACTGTATCCCTTGGATCTTCTTATTGACGATGAAACATCGAAATTGCATCCGAATTTATTACAAAAGGCACACGGCCAACTTAAGTACAAGAGCACTGTCACTATAAATTTTATTTGATTTGAACCTCTCCTGTGAGTCACGTTTTAGATTCCGATGCTTCACTTCAGGTTTACTGTATCCCTTGGACCTTCTTAATGACGATGAAACACAGAAATTGCATCCGAATTGAATACAAGAGGCACAATACCGATTTAAGTACTAGATGACTGACACTCTAACTTCCTATGATTTGAACCTCTCCTGTGAGTCCAGTTTTATATTCCGATGCGTCACTTCAGGGTTACTGTATCCCTTGGACCCTCTTATTGACTGTGAAACACAGAAATTGCATCCAAATTTAATACAAAAAGCACAATGATGACTTAAGTACAAGATGACTGACACTCTAACTTTCTATGATTTGAAACTCTCCTGTGAGTCTTGTTTTATATTCCGATGCTTCACTTAAGGTTTACTGTATCCCTTGGATCTTCTTATTGACGATGAAACACAGAAATTGCATCCGAATTTAATACAAAAGGCACAATGCCGGATTAAGTAAAAGAGCACTGACACTATAACTTGCTATGATTTGAACCTATCCTGTGAGTCCAGTTTTAGATTCCGATGCTTCACTTCAGGTTTACTGTATCCCTTGGACCTTCCTATTGACGATGAAACACAGAAATTGCATCCGATTTTACTACAAAAGGCACAATGCCGACTTAAGTACAAGGGCACTGACACTATAAATTTCTACAATTTGAATCTCTCCTGTGAGTTCAGTCTTAGATTCCGTTGCTTCACTTCAGGTTTACTGTATCCCTTGGACCTTCTTATTGACGATGAATAACAGAAATTGCATCCGAATTTAATACAAAAGGCACAATGCCGACTTAAGTACAAGAGCACTGACACTATAACTTTCTACGAATTGAACCTCTCCTGTGAGTCCAGTTTTAGATTCCGATGCTTCACTTCAGGTTTACTGTATCCCTTGGACCTTCTTACTGACGATGAAACACAGAAATTGCATCCGAATTTAATACAAAAGCCACAATGCCGATTTAAGAACAAGAGCGCGGACACTCTAACTTTCTATGATTTGAACCTCTCCTGTGAGCCCAGTTTTTGATTCCGATGCTTCACTTCAGGTTTACTGTATCCCTTGGATCTTCTTATTGACGATGAAACACAGAAATTGCATCCGTATTTATTACAAAAGGCACAATGCCGACTTAAGTGCAAGATGACTGACACTTTAACTTTCTATGATTTGAACCTCTCCTGTGAGTCCAGTTTTAGATTCCGATGCTTGACTTCACGTTTACTTTATCCCTTGGACCGGCTTATTGACGATGAAACACAGAAATTGCATCCCAATTTAGTACAAAAGGCACAATGCCGACTAAAGTACAAGATGACTGACACTATAACTTTCTATGATTTGAACCTCTCCTGTGATTCAAGTCTTAGATTCCGATGCATCACATCAGGTTTACTGTATCACTTGGACCTTCCTATTGACGATGGAACACAGAAATTGCATCCGAATTTAATACAAATCGCACAATGTCGACTTAAGTGCAAGATGACTGACACTTTAACTTTCTATGATTTGAACCTCTCCTGTGAGTCCAGTTTTAAATTCCGATGCTTCACTTCACGTTTACTTTATCCCTTGGACCGGCTTATTGACGATGAAACTCAGAAATTGCATCCCAAATTAATACAAAAGGCAAAATGCCGACTAAAGTACAAGATGACTGACACTCTAACTTTCTATGATTCGAACCTCTCCTGTGAGTCCAGTTTTATATTCCGATGCTTAACTTCAGGTTTACTGTATCCCTTGGACCTTCTTATTGATGATGAAACACAGAAATTGCATTCGAATTTAATACAAAAGGCACAATGCCGACTTAAGTACAAGATGACTGACACTATAACTTTCTATGATTTGAACCTCTCCTGTGAGTCAAGTCTTAGATTCCGATGCTTCACATCAGGTTTACTGTATATCTTGGACCTTCTTATTGACGATGAAACACAGAAATTGCAACCGAATTTAATACAAAAGGCACAATGCCGTCTTAAGTACAAGATGACTGACACTCCAACTTTCTATGATTTGAACCTTTGTTGTGAGTCCAGTTTTAGATTCCGATGCTTCACTACAGGTTTACTGTATCCCTTGGACTCTCTTATTGACGATGAAACACAGAAATTGCATCCGAATTTAATACAAAAGGAACAATGCCGACTTAAGTACAAGATGACTGACACTCTAACTGTCTATGATTTGAACCTCTCCTGTGAGTCCAGTTTTAGAATCTGATGCTTCACTTCAGGTTTACTGTATCCTTTGGATCTTCTTATTGACGATGAAACACAGAAATTGCATCCGTATTTAATACAAAAGGCACAATGCCGACTTAAGTGCAAGATGACTGACACTTTAACTTTCTATGATTTGAACCTCTCCTGTGAGTCCAGTTTTAGATTCCGATGCTTCACTTCACGTTTACTTTATCCCTTGGACCGGCTTATTGACGATGAAACACAGAAATTGCATCCCAATTTAATACAAAAGGCACAATGCCGACTAAAATACAAGATGACTGACACTCTCACTTTCTATGATTCGAACCTCTCCTGTGAGTCCAGTTTTAGATTCCGATGCTTAACTTCAGGTTTACTGTATCCCTTGGACCTTCTTGTTGACGATGAAACACAGAAATTGCATTCGAATTTAATACAAAAGGCACAATGCCGACTTAAGTACAAGATGACTGACACTATAACTTTCTATGATTTGAACCTCTCCTGTGAGTCAAGTCTTAGATTCCGATGCTTCACATCAGGTTTACTGAATCTCTTGGACCTTCTTATTGACGATGAAACACAGAAATTGCATCCGAATTTAATACTAAATGCACAATGCCGACTTAAGTACAAGATGACTGACATTCTATCTTTCTATAATTTGAGCCTCTCCTGTGAGTCCAGTTTTATTTTCCGATGCTTCACTTCAGGATTACTGTATCCCTTGGATCTTCTTATTGACGATGAAACATCGAAATTGCATCCGAATTTAATACAAAAGGCACACGGCCAACTTAAGTACAAGAGCACTGTCACTATAGCCTTCTATGATTTGAAACTCTCCTGTGAGTCCAGTTTTATAATCCGATGCTTCACTTCGGGTTTACTGTATCCCTTGGATCTTCTTATTGACGATGAAACACAGAAATTGCATCCGAATTTAATACAAAAGGCACAATGCCGGATTAAGTAAAAGAGCACTGACACTATAACTTTCTATGATTTGAACCTATCCTGTGAGTCCAGTTTTAGATTCCGATGCTTCACTTCAGGTTTACTGTATCCCTTGGACCTTCTTATTGACGATGAATAACAGAAATTGCATCCGAATTTAATACAAAAGGCACAATGCCGACTTAAGTACATGAGCACTGACACTATAACTTTCTACGAATTGAACCTCTCCTGTGAGTCCAGTTTTAGATTCCGATGCTTCACTTCAGGTTTACTGTATCCCTTGGACCTTCTTACTGACGATGAAACACAGAAATTGCATCCGAATTTAATACAAAAGCCACAATGCCGACTTAAGTACGCGAGCGCGGACACTCTAACTTTCTATGATTTGAACCTCTCCTGTGAGCCCAGTTTTTGATTCCGATGCTTCACTTCAGGTTTACTGTATCCCTTGGACCATCTTATTGACGATGAAACACAGAAATTGCATCCGAATTTAATACAAAAGGAACAATGCCGACTTAAGTACAAGATGACTGACAGTCTAACTGTCTATGATTTGAACCTCTCCTGTGAGTCCAGTTTTAGATTCTGATGCTTCACTTCAGGTTTACTGTATCCCTTGGATCTTCTTATTGACGATGAAACACAGAAATTGCATCCGTTTTTAATACAAAAGGCACAATGCCGACTTAAGTGCAAGATGACTGACACTTTAACTTTCTATGATTTGAACCTCTCCTGTGAGTCCAGTTTTAGATTCCGATGCTTCACTTCACGTTTACTTTATCCCTTGGACCGGCTTATTGACGATGAAACACAGAAATTGCATCCCAATTTAATACAAAAGGCACAATGCCGACTAAAGTACAAGATGACTGACACTATAACTTTCTATGATTTGAACCTCTCCTGTGATTCAAGTCTTAGATTCCGATGCTTCGCATCAGGTTTACTGTATCTCTTGGACCTTCTTATTGACGATGAAACACAGAAATTGCATCCGAATTTATTACAAATCGCACAATGTCGACTTAAGTGCAAGATGACTGACACTTTAACTTTCTATGATTTGAACCTCTCCTGTGAGTCCAGTTTTAAATTCCGATGCTTCACTTCACGTTTACTTTATCCCTTGGACCGGCTTATTGACGATGAAACTCAGAAATTGCATCCCAAATTAATACAAAAGGCACAATGCCGACTAAAGTACAAGATGACTGACACTCTAACTTTCTATGATTCGAACCTCTCCTGTGAGTCCAGTTTTAGATTCCGATGCTTAACTTCAGGTTTACTCTATCCCTTGGACCTTCTTATTGACGATGAAACGCAGAAATTGCATTCGAATTTAATACAAAAGGCACAATGCCGACTTAAGTACAAGATGACTGACACTATAACTTTCTATGATTTGAACCTCTCCTGTGAGTCAAGTCTTAGATTCCGATGCTTCACATCAGGTTTACTGTATCTCTTGGACCTTCTTATTGACGATGAAACACAGAAATTGCATCCGAATTTAATACTAAATGCACAATGCCGACTTAAGTACAAGATGACTGACATGCTACCTTTCTATAATTTGAACATCTCCTGTGAGTCCAGTTTTATTTTCCGATGCTTCACTTCAGGTTTACTGTATCCCTTGGATCTTCTTATTGACGATGAAACATCGAAATTGCATCCGAATTAAATACAAAAGGCACAATGCCGACTTAAGTACAAGAGCACTGACACTCTAACTTTCTATGATATGAACCTCGCCTCTGAGTCCAGTTTTAGATTCCGATGCTTCACTTCAGGCTTACTGTATCCCATGGACCTTCTTATTGACGATGAAAAAGAAAAATTGCATCCGAATTGAATACAAGAGGCACAATGCCGACTTAAGTACAAGATGACTGACACTCTAACTTCCTATGATTTGGACGTCTCCTGTGAGTCCAGTTTTAGATTCCGATGCTTCACTTCAGGGTTACTGTATCCCTTGGACCGTCTTATTGACTATGAAACACAGAAATTGAATCCGAATTTAATACAAAAGGCACAATGCCGACTTAAGTACAAGATGACTGACACTCTAACGTTCTATGACTTGAACCTGTCCTGCGAGTCCAGTTCTACATTCCGATGCTTCACATCAGGTTTACTGTATCCCTTGGACCTTCTTATTGGCGATGAAACACAGAAATTGCATCCGAATTTAATACAAAAGCCACAATGCCGACTTAAGAACAAGAGCGCGGACACTCTAACTTTCTATGATTTGAACCTCTCCTGTGAGTCCAGTTTTTGATTCCGATGCTTCACATCAGGTTTACTGTATCCCTTGGACCATCTTATTGACGATGAAACACAGAAATTGCATCCGAATTTAATACAAAAGGAACAATGCCGACTTAAGTACAAGATGACTGACACTCTAACTGTCTATGATTTGAACCTCTCCTGTGAGTCCAGTTTTAGATTCTGATGCTTCACTTCAGGTTTACTGTATCCCTTGGATCTTCTTATTGACGATGAAACACAGAAATTGCATCCGTATTTAATACAAAAGGCACAGTGCCGACTTAAGTGCAAGATGACTGACACTTTAACTTTCTATGATTTGAACCTCTCCTGTGAGTCCAGTTTTAGATTCCGATGCTTCACTTCACGTTTACTTTATCCCTTGGACCGGCGTACTGACGATGAAACACAGAAATTGCATCCCAATTTAATACAAAATGCACAATGCCGACTAAAGTACAAGATGACTGACACTCATACTTTCTATGATTCGAACCTCTCCTGTGAGTCCAGTTTTAGATTCCGATGCTTAACTTCCGGTTTACTGTATCCCTTGGACCTTCTTATTGACGATGAAACACAGAAATTGATTTCGAATTTAATACAAAAGGCACAATGCCGACTTAAGTACAAGAAGACTGACACTATAACTTTCTATGATTTGAACCTCTCCTGTGATTCAAGTCTTAGATTCCGATGCTTCACATCAGGTTTACTGTATCTCTTGGACCTTCTTATTGACGATGAAACACAGAAATTGCATCCGAATTTAATACTAAAGGCACAATGCCGACTTAAGTACAAGATGACTGACACTCTAACTTTCTATAATTTGAACCTCTCCTGTGAGTCCAGTTTTATTTTCCGATGCTTCACTTCAGGTTTACTGTATCCCTTGGATCTTCTTATTGACGATGAAACACCGAAATTGCATCCGAATTTAATACAAAAGGCACACAGCCAACTTAAGTACAAGAGCACTGACACTATAACTTTCTATGATTTGAACCGCTCCTGTGAGTCCAGTTTTATAATCCGATGCTTCACTTCAGGTTTACTGTATCCCTTGGATCTTCTTATTGACGATGAAACACAGAAATTGCATCCGAATTTAATACAAAAGTCACAATGCCGGCTTAAGTAAAAGAGCACTGACACTATAACTTTCTATGATTTGAACCTATCCTGTGAGTCTAGTTTTAGATTCCGATGCTTTACTTCAGGTTTACTGTATCCCTTGGACCTTCCTATTGACGATGAAACACAGAAATTGCATCCGATTTTACTACAAAAGGCACAATGCCGACTTAAGTACAAGGGCACTGACACTATAACATTCTACAATTTGAACCTCTCCTGTGAGTTCAGTCTTAGATTCCGATGCTTCACTTCAGGTTTACTGTATCCCTTGGACCTTCTTATTGACGATGAAACACAGAAATTGCATCCGAATTTAATACAAAAGGCACAATGCCGACTTAAGTACAAGAGCACTGACACTATAACTTTCTATGATTTGAGCCTCTCCTGTGAGTCCAGTTTTAGATTCCGATGCTTCACTTAAGGTTTACTGAATCCCTTGGACCTTCTTACTGACGATGAAACACAGAAATTGCATCCGAATTTAATACAAAAGCCACAATGCCGACTTAAGAACAAGAGCGCGGACACTATAACTTTCTATGATTTGAACCTCTCCTGTGAGACCAGTTTTTGATTCCGATGCTTCACTTCAGGTTTACTGTATCCCTTGGACCTTCTTATTGACGATGAAACACAGAAATTGCATCCGAATTTAATACAAAAGTAACAATGCCGACTTAAGTACAAGATGACTGACACTCTAACTGTCTATGATTTGAACCTCTCCTGTGAGTCCAGTTTTAGTTTCCGATGCTTCACTTCAGGTTTACTGTATCCCTTGGATCTTCTTATTGACGATGAATCACAGAAATTGCATCCGTATTTAATACGAAAGGCACAATGCCGGCTTAAGTACAAGATGACTGACACTTTAACTTTCTATAATTTGAACCTCTCCTGTGAGTCCAGTTTTAGATTCCGATGCTTCACTTCACGTTTACTTTATCCCTTGGACGGGCTTATTGACGATGAAACACAGAAATTGCATCCCAAATTAATACAAAAGGCACAATGCCGACTAAAGTACAAGATGACTGACACTCTAACTTTCTATGATTCGAACCTCTCCTGTGAGTCCAGTTTTAGATTCCGATGCTTAACTTCAGGTTTACTGTATCCCTTGGACCTTCTTATTGACGATGAAACACAGAAATTGCATTCGAATTTAATACAAAAGGCACAATGCCGACTTAAGTACAAGATCACTGACACTATAACTTTCTATGATTTGAACCTCTCCTGTGAGTCAAGTCTTAGATTCCGATGCTTCACATCAGGTTTACTGTATCTCTTGGACCTTCTTATTGACGATGAAACACAGAAATTGCATCCGAATGTAATAATAAATGCACAATGCCGACTTAAGTACAAGATGACTGACATTCTATCTTTCTATTATTTGAACCTCTCCTGTGAGTCCAGTTTTATTTTCCGATGCTTCACTTCAGGTTTACTGTATCCCTTGGATCTTCTTATTGACGATGAAACATCGAAATTGCATCCGAATTTAATACAAAAGGCACACGGCCAACTTAAGTACAAGAGCACTGACACTATAACTTTCTATGATTTGAACCTCTCCTGTGAGTCCAGTTTTAGATTCCGATGCTTCACTTTAGGTTTACTGTATCCCTTGGACCTTCTTAATGGCAATGAAACACAGAAATTGCATCCGAATTTAATACAAAAGGCATAATGCCCACTTAAGTACAAGATGACTGACACTCTAACTTTCTATGATTTGAACCGCTCCCCTGACTCCAGTTTTGGATTCCGATGCTTCACTTCAGGTTTACTGTATCCCTTGGACCTTTATATTGACTATGAAACACAGAAATTGCAACCGAATTTAATACAAAAGGCACAATGCCGTCTTAAGTATAAGATGACTGACACTCCAACTTTCTATGATTTGAACCTTTGTTGTGAGTCCAGTTTTAGATTCCGATGCTTCACTACAGGTTTACTGTATCCCTTGGACTCTCTTATTGACGATGAAACACAGAAATTGCATCCGAATTAAATACAAAAGGCACAATGCCGACTTAAGTACAAGAGCACTGACACTCTAACTTTCTATGATATGAACCTCGCCTCTGAGTCCAATTTTAGATTCCGATGCTTCACTTCAGGCTTACTGTATCCCATGGACCTTCTTATTGACGATGAAAAAGAAAAATTGCATCTGAATTGAATACAAGAGGCACAATGCCGACTTAAGTACAAGATGACTGACACTCTAACTTCCTATGATTTGGACGTCTCCTGTGAGTCCAGTTTTAGATTCCGATGCTTCACTTCAGGGTTACTGTATCCCTTGGACCGTCTAATTGACTAAGAAACACAGAAATTGAATCCGAATTTAATACAAAAGGCACAATGCCGACTTAAGTACAAGATGACTGACACTCTAACGTTCTATGACTTGAACCAGTCCTGCGAGTCCAGTTCTACATTCCGATGCTTCACATCAGGTTCACTGTATCCCTTGGACCTTCTTATTGACGATGAAACACAGAAATTGCATCCGAATTTAGTACAAAAAGCACAATGGCGCCTTAAGTAAAAGAGCATTGACACTATAACTTTCTATGAGTTGAACCTGTCCTGTGAGTCCAGTTTTTGTTTCCGATGCTTCACTTCAGGTTTACTGTATCCCTTGGACCTTCTTATTGACAATGAAACACAGAAATTGCATCCGAATTTAATACAAAAGGCACAATGCCGAATTAAGTACAACAGCACTGACACTCTAACTTTCTATGATATGAACCTCTCCTCTGAGTCCAATTTTAGATTCCGATGCTTCACTTCAGGTTTACTGTATCCCTTGGATCTTCTTATTGACGATGAAACACAGAAATTGCATCCGAATTTAATACAAAAGGCACAATGCCGGATTAAGTAAAAGAGCACTGACACTATAACTTTCTATGATTTGAACCTATCCTGTGAGTCCAGTTTTAGATTCCGATGCTTCACTTCAGGTTTACTGTATCCCTTGGAGTTTCCTATTGACGATGAAACACAGAAATTGCATCTGATTTTACTACAAAAGGCACAATGCCGACTTAAGTACAAGGGCACTGACACTATAAATTTCTACAATTTGAATCTCTCCTGTGAGTTCAGTCTTAGATTCCGATGCTTCACTTCAGGTTTACTGTATCCCTTGGACTTTCTTATTGACGATGAAACACAGAAATTGCATCCGAATTTAATACAAAAGGCACAATGCCGACTTAAGTACAAGAGCACTGACACTATAACTTTCTACGATTTGAACCTCTCCTGTGAGTCCAGTTTTAGATTCCGATGCTTCACTTCAGGTTTACTGTATCCCTTGGACCTTCTTACTGACGATGAAACACAGACATTGCATCCGAATTTAATACAAAAGCCACAATGACGACTTAAGAACAAGAGCGCGGACACTCTAACTTACTATGAATTGATCTCTCCTGTGAGTCCAGTTTTTGATTCCGATGCTTCACTTCAGGTTTACTGTATCCCTTGGACCATCTTATTGACGATGAAACACAGAAATTGCTTTCGAATTTAATACAAAAGGAACAATGCCGACTTAAGTACAAGATGACTGACACTCTAACTGTCTATGATTTGAACCTCTCCTGTGGGTCCAGTTTTAGATTCTGATGCTTCACTTCAGGTTTACTGTATCCCTTGGATCTTCTTATTGACGATGAAACACAGAAATTGCATCCGTATTTAATACAAAAGGCACAATGCCAACTTAAGTGCAAGATGACTGACACTTTAACTTTCTATGATTTGAACCTCTCCTGTGAGTCCAGTTTTAGATTCCGATGCTTGACTTCACGTTTACTTTATCCCTTGGACCGGCGTACTGACGATGAAACACAGAAATTGCATCCCAATGTAATACAAAATGCACAATGCCGACTAAAGTACAAGATGACTGACACTCTAACTTTCTATGATTCGAACCTCTCCTGTGAGTCCAGTTTTAGATTCCGATGCTTAACTTCAGGTTTACTGTATCCCTTGGACCTTCTTATTGACGATGAAACACAGAAATTGCATTCGAATTTAATACAAAAGGCACAATGCCGACTTAAGTACAAGATGACTGACACTATAACTTTCTATGATTTGAACCTCTCCTGTGATTCAAGTCTTAGATTCCGATGCTTCACATCAGGTTTACTGTATCTCTTGGACCTTCTTATTGACGATGAAACACAGAAATTGCATCCGAATTTAATACTAAAGGCACAATGCCGACTTAAGTACAAGATGACTGACACTCTAACTTTCTATAATTTGAACCTCTCCTGTGAGTCCAGTTTTATTTTCCGATGCTTCACTTCAGGTTTACTGTATCCCTTGGATCTTCTTATTGACGATGAAACACCGAAATTGCATCCGAATTTAATACAAAAGGCACACAGCCAACTTAAGTACAAGAGCACTGACACTATAACTTTCTATGATTTGAACCGCTCCTGTGAGTCCAGTTTTAGATTCCGATGCTTCACTTCAGGCTTACTGTATCCCTTGGATCTTCTTATTGACGATGAAACACAGAAATTGCATCCGAATTTAATACAAAAGTCACAATGCCGGCTTAAGTAAAAGAGCACTGACACTATAACTTTCTATGATTTGAACCTATCCTGTGAGTCGAGTTTTAGATTCCAATGCTTCACTTCAGGTTTACTGTATCCCTTGGACCTTCCTATTGACGATGAAACACAGAAATTGCATCCGATTTTACTACAAAAGGCACAATGCCGACTTAAGTACAAGGGCACTGACACTATAACTTTCTACAATTTGAACCTCTCCTGTGAGTTCAGTCTTAGATTCCGATGCTTCACTTCAGGTTTACTGAATCCCTTGGACCTTCTTACTGACGATGAAACACAGAAATTGCATCCGAATTTAATACAAAAGCCACAATGCCGACTTAAGAACAAGAGCGCGGACACTCTAACTTTCTATGATTTGAACCTCTCCTGTGAGTCCAGTTTTTGATTCCGATGCTTCACTTCAGGTTTACTGTATCCCTTGGACCTTCTTATTGACGATGAAACACAGAAATTGCATCCGAATTTAATACAAAAGGAACAATGCCGACTTAAGTACAAGATGACTGACACTCTAACTGTCTATGATTTGAACCTCTCCTGTGAGTCCAGTTTTAGTTTCCGATGCACACTTCAGGTTTACTGTATCCCTTGGATCTTCTTATTGACGATGAAACACAGAAATTGCATCCGTATTTAATACGAAAGGCACAATGCCGGCTTAAGTACAAGAGCACTGACACTGTAACTTTCTATGATATGAACCTCTCCTGTGAGTGCAGCTTTAGTTTCCGATGCTTCATTTCACGATTACTGTATCCCTTGGCCCTTCTTATTGGCGATGAAACACAGAAATTGCATCCGAATTTAGTACAAATGGCACAAAGCCGACTTAAGTGCAAGATGACAGACACTTTAACTTTCTATGATTTGAACCTCTCCTGTGAGTCCAGTTTTTGATTCCGATGCTTCACTTCACGTTTACTTTATCCCTTGGACGGGCTTATTGACGATGAAACACAGAAATTGCATCCCAAATTAATACAAAAGGCACAATGCCGACTAAAGTACAAGATGACTGACACTCTAACTTTCAATGATTCGAACCTCTCCTGTGAGTACAGTTTTAGATTCCGATGCTTAACTTCAGGTTTACTGTATCCCTTGGACCTTCTTATTGACGATGAAACACAGAAATTGCTTTCGAATTTAATACAAAAGGCAGAATGCCGACTTAAGTACAAGATGACTGACACTATAACTTTCTATGATTTGAACCTCTCCTGTGAGTCAAGTCTTAGATTCCGATGCTTCACATCAGGTTTACTGTATCCCTTGGACCTTCTTATTGACGATGAAACACAGAAATTGCATCCGAATTTAATACTAAAGGCACAATGCCGACTTAAGTACAAGATGACTGACATTCTATCTTTCTATAATTTGAACCTCTCCTGTGAGTCCAGTTTTATTTTCCGATGCTTCACTTCAGGTTTACTGTATCCCTTGGATCTTCTTATTGACGATGAAACACGGAAATTGCATCCAAATTAAATACAAAAGGCACAATGCCGACTTAAGTACAAGAGCACTGACTCTATAACTTTCTACGATTTGAACCTCTCCTGTGAGTCCAGTTTCAGATTCCGATGCTTCACTTCAGGTTTACTGTATCCCTTGGACCTTCTTACTGACGATGAAACACAGATACTGCATCCGAATTTAATACAAAAGCCACAATGCTGACTTAAGAACAAGAGCGCGGGCACTCTAACTTTCTATGATTTGAACCTCTCCTGTGAGTCCAGTTTTTGATTCCGATGCTTCACTTCAGGTTTACTGTATCCCTTGGACCATCTTATTGACGATGATACACAGAAATTGCATCCGAATTTAATACAAAAGGAACAATGCCGACTTAAGTACAAGATGACTGACACTCTAACTGTCTATGATTTGAACCTCTCCTGTGAGTCCAGTTTTAGATTCTGATGCTTCACTTCAGGTTTACTGTATCCCTTAGATCTTCTTATTGACAATGAAACACAGAAATTGGATCCGTATTTAATACAAACGGCACAATGCCGACTTAAGTGCAAGATGACTGACACTTTAACTTTCTATGATTTGAACCTCTGCTGTGAGTCCAGTTTTAGATTCCGATGCTTCACTTCACGTTTACTTTATCCCTTGGACCGGCTTATTGACGATGAAACACAGAAATTGCATCCCAATTTAATACAAGAGGCACAATGCCGACTAAAGTACAAGATGCCTGATACTCTAACTTTCTATGATTCGAACCTCTCCTGTAAGTCCAGTTTTAGATTCCGATGCTTAACTTCAGGTTTACTGTATCCCTTGGACCTTCTTATTGACGATGAAACACAGAAATTGCATTCGAATTTAATAAAAAAGGCACAATGCCGACTTAAGTACAAGATGACTGACACTATAACTTTCTATGATTTCAACCACTCCTGTGAGTCAAGTCTTAGATTCCGATGCTTCACATCAGGTTTACTGTATCCCTTGGATCTTCTTATTGACGATGAAACACAGAAATTGCATCCGAATTTAATACAAAAGTCACTATGCCGGCTTAAGTAAAAGAGCACTGACACTATAACCTTCTATGATTTGAACCTATCCTGTGAGTCCAGTTTTAGATTCCGATGCTTCACTTCAGGTTTACTGTATCCCTTGGACCTTCTTATTGACGATGAAACACAGAAATTGCATCCGAATTTAATACAAAAGGAACAATGCCGACTTAAGTACAAGATGACTGACACTCTAACTGTCTATGATTTGAACCTCTCCTGTGAGTGCAGTTTTAGTTTCCGATGCTTCACTTCAGGTTTACTGTATCCCTTGGATCTTCTTATTGACGATGAAACACAGAAATTGCATCCGAATTTAATACAAAAGTCACTATGCCGGCTTAAGTAAAAGAGCACTGACACTATAACCTTCTATGATTTGAACCTATCCTGTGAGTCCAGTTTTAGATTCCGATGCTTCACTTCAGGTTTACTGTATCCCTTGGACCTTCCTATTGACGATGAAACACAGAAATTGCATCCGATTTTACTACAAAAGGCACAATGCCGACTTAAGTACAAGGGCACTGACACTATAACTTTCTACAATTTGAACCTCTCCTGTGAGTTCAGTCTTAGATTCCGATGCTTCACTTCAGGTTTACTGAATCCCTTGGACCTTCTTACTGACGATGAAACACAGAAATTGCATCCGAATTTAATACAAAAGCCACAATGCCGACTTAAGAACAAGAGCGCGGACACTCTAACTTTCTATGATTTGAACCTCTCCTGTGAGTCCAGTTTTTGATTCCGATGCTTCACTTCAGGTTTACTGTATCCCTTGGACCTTCTTATTGACGATGAAACACAGAAATTGCATCCGAATTTAATACAAAAGGAACAATGCCGACTTAAGTACAAGATGACTGACACTCTAACTGTCTATGATTTGAACCTCTCCTGTGAGTCCAGTTTTAGTTTCCGATGCACACTTCAGGTTTACTGTATCCCTTGGATCTTCTTATTGACGATGAAACACAGAAATTGCATCCGTATTTAATACGAAAGGCACAATGCCGGCTTAAGTACAAGAGCACTGACACTGTAACTTTCTATGATATGAACCTCTCCTGTGAGTGCAGCTTTAGTTTCCGATGCTTCATTTCACGATTACTGTATCCCTTGGACCTTCTTATTGGCGATGAAACACAGAAATTGCATCCGAATTTAGTACAAATGGCACAAAGCCGACTTAAGTGCAAGATGACAGACACTTTAACTTTCTATGATTTGAACCTCTCCTGTGAGTCCAGTTTTTGATTCCGATGCTTCACTTCACGTTTACTTTATCCCTTGGACGGGCTTATTGACGATGAAACACAGAAATTGCATCCCAAATTAATACAAAAGGCACGATGCCGACTAAAGTACAAGATGACTGACACTCTAACTTTCAATGATTCGAACCTCTCCTGTGAGTACAGTTTTAGATTCTGATGCTTAACTTCAGGTTTACTGTATCCCTTGGACCTTCTTATTGACGATGAAACACAGAAATTGCATTCGAATTTAATACAAAAGGCAGAATGCCGACTTAAGTACAAGATGACTGACACTATAACTTCCTATGATTTGAACCTCTCCTGTGAGTCAAGTCTTAGATTCCGATGCTTCACATCAGGTTTACTGTATCCCTTGGACCTTCTTATTGACGATGAAACACAGAAATTGCATCCGAACTTAATACTAAAGGCACAATGCCGACTTAAGTACAAGATGACTGACATTCTATCTTTCTATAATTTGAACCTCTCCTGTGAGTCCAGTTTTATTTTCCGATGCTTCACTTCAGGTTTACTGTATCCCTTGGATCTTCTTATTGACGATGTAACACGGAAATTGCATCCAAATTAAATACAAAAGGCACAATGCCGACTTAAGTACAAGAGCACTGACACTCTAACTTTCAATGATATGAACCTCGCCTCTGAGTCCAATTTTAGATTCCGATGCTTCACTTCAGGCTTACTGTATCCCATGGACCTTCTTATTGACGATGAAAAAGAAAAATTGCATCCGAATTGAATACAAGAGGCACAATGCCGACTTAAGTACAAGATGACTGACACTCTAACTTCCTATGATTTGGACGTCTCCTGTGAGTCCAGTTTTAGATTCCGATGCTTCACTTCAGGGTTGCTGTATCCCTTGGACCGTCTTATTGACTATGAAACACAGAAATTGAATCCGAATTTAATACAAAAGGCACAATGCCGACTTAAGTACAAGATGACTGACACTATAACGTTCTATGACTTGAACCTGTCCTGCGAGTCCAGTTCTACATTCCGATGCTTCACTTCAGGTTTACTGTATCCCTTGGACCTTCTTATTGACGATGAAACACAGAAATTGCATCCGAATTTAGTACAAAAAGCACAATGGCGCCATAAGTAAAAGAGCATTGACACTATAACTTTCTATGAGTTGAACCTGTCCTGTGAGTCCAGTTTTTGTTTCCGATGCTTCACTTCAGGTTTACTGTATCCCTTGGACCTTCTTATTGACGATGAAACACAGAAATTGCATCCGAATTTAATACAAAAGGCACAATGCCGACTTAAGTACAAGAGCACTGACTCTATAACTTTCTATGATTTGAACCTCTCCTGTGAGTCCAGTTTCAGATTCCGATGCTTCACTTCAGGTTTACTGTATCCCTTGGACCTTCTTACTGACGATGAAACACAGATATTGCATCCGAATTTAATACAAAAGCCACAATGCTGACTTAAGAACAAGAGCGCGGGCACTCTAACTTTCTATGATTTGAACCTCTCCTGTGAGTCTAGTTTTTGATTCCGATGCTTCACTTCAGGTTTACTGTATCCCTTGGACCATCTTATTGACGATGATACACAGAAATTGCATCCGAATTTAATACAAAAGGAACAATGCCGACTTAAGTACAAGATGACTGACACTCTAACTGTCTATGATTTGAACCTCTCCTGTGAGTCCAGTTTTAGATTCTGATGCTTCACTTCAGGTTTACTGTATCCCTTAGATCTTCTTATTGACAATGAAACACAGAAATTGCATCCGTATTTAATACAAACGGCACAATGCCGACTTAAGTGCAAGATGACTGACACTTTAACTTTCTATGATTTGAACCTCTGCTGTGAGTCCAGTTTTAGATTCCGATGCTTCACTTCACGTTTACTTTATCCCTTGGACCGGCTTATTGACGATGAAACACAGAAATTGCATCCCAATTTAATACAAGAGGCACAATGCCGACTAAAGTACAAGATGCCTGATACTCTAACTTTCTATGATTCGAACCTCTCCTGTAAGTCCAGTTTTAGATTCCGATGCTTAACTTCAGGTTTACTGTATCCCTTGGACCTTCTTATTGACGATGAAACACAGAAATTGCATTCGAATTTAATAAAAAAGGCACAATGCCGACTTAAGTACAAGATGACTGACACTATAACTTTCTATGATTTCAACCACTCCTGTGAGTCAAGTCTTAGATTCCGATGCTTCACATCAGGTTTACTGTATCCCTTGGATCTTCTTATTGACGATGAAACACAGAAATTGCATCCGAATTTAATACAAAAGTCACTATGCCGGCTTAAGTAAAAGAGCACTGACACTATAACCTTCTATGATTTGAACCTATCCTGTGAGTCCAGTTTTAGATTCCGATGCTTCACTTCAGGTTTACTGTATCCCTTGGACCTTCTTATTGACGATGAAACACAGAAATTGCATCCGAATTTAATACAAAAGGAACAATGCCGACTTAAGTACAAGATGACTGACACTCTAACTGTCTATGATTTGTACCTCTCCTGTGAGTGCAGTTTTAGTTTCCGATGCTTCACTTCAGGTTTACTGTATCCCTTGGATCTTCTTATTGACGATGAAACACAGAAATTGCATCCGAATTTAATACAAAAGTCACTATGCCGGCTTAAGTAAAAGAGCACTGACACTATAACCTTCTATGATTTGAACCTATCCTGTGAGTCCAGTTTTAGATTCCGATGCTTCACTTCAGGTTTACTGTATCCCTTGGACCTTCCTATTGACGATGAAACACAGAAATTGCATCCGATTTTACTACAAAAGGCACAATGCCGACTTAAGTACAAGGGCACTGACACTATAACTTTCTACAATTTGAACCTCTCCTGTGAGTTCAGTCTTAGATTCCGATGCTTCACTTCAGGTTTACTGTATCCCTTGGACCTTCTTATTGACGATGAAGCACAGAAATTGCATCCGAATTTAATACAAAAGGCACAATGCCGACTTAAGTACAAGAGCACTGACACTATAACTTTCTACGATTTGAACCTCTCCTGTGAGTCCAGTTTTAGATTCCGATGCTTCACTTCAGGTTTACTGAATCCCTTGGACCTTCTTACTGACGATGAAACACAGAAATTGCATCCGAATTTAATACAAAAGCCACAATGCCGACTTAAGAACAAGAGCGCGGACACTCTAACTTTCTATGATTTGAACCTCTCCTGTGAGTCCAGTTTTTGATTCCGATGCTTCACTTCAGGTTTACTGTATCCCTTGGACCTTCTTATTGACGATGAAACACAGAAATTGCATCCGAATTTAATACAAAAGGAACAATGCCGACTTAAGTACAAGATGACTGACACTCTAACTGTCTATGATTTGAACCTCTCCTGTGAGTGCAGTTTTAGTTTCCGATGCTTCACTTCAGGTTTACTGTATCCCTTGGATCTTCTTATTGACGATGAAACACAGAAATTGCATCCCAAATTAATTCAAAAGGCACAATGCCAACTAAAGTACAAGATGACTGACACTCTAACTTTCTATGATTCGAACCTCTCCTGTGAGTCCAGTTTTAGATTCCGATGCTTAACTTCAGGTTTACTGTATCCCTTGGACTTTCTTATTGACGATGAAACACAGAAATTGCATTCGAATTTAATACAAAAGGCACAATGCCGACTTAAGTACAAGATGACTGACACTCTAACTTTCTATGATTTAAAACTCTCCTGTGAGTCAAGTCTTAGATTCCGATGCTTCACATCAGGTTTACTGTATCTCTTGGACCTTCTTATTGACGATGAAACACAGAAATTGCATCCGAATTTAATACAAAAGGCACAATGCCCACTTAAGTACAAGATGACTGACACTCTAACATTCTATGATTTGAACCGCTCCTGTGAGTCCAGTTTTAGATTCAGATGCTTCACTTCAGGTTTACTGTATCCCTTGGACCTTTATATTGACTATGAAACACAGAAATTGCAACCGAATTTAATACAAAAGGCACAATGCCGTCTTAAGTACAAGATGACTGACACTCTAACTTTCTATGATTTGAACCTTTGTTGTGAGTCCAGTTTTAGTTTCCGATGCTACACTACAGGTTTACTGTATCCCTTGGACTCTCTTATTGACGATGAAACACAGAAATTGCATCCGAATTAAATACAAAAGGCACAATGCCGACTTAAGTACAAGAGCACTGACACTCTAACTTTCTTTGATATGAACCTCGCCTCTGAGTCCAATTTTAGAATCCGATGCTTCACTTCAGGCTTAGTGTATCCCTTGGACCTTCTTATTGACGATGAAAAAGAGAAATTGCATCCGAATTGAATACAAGAGGCACAATGCCGACTTAAGTACAAGATGACTGACACTCTAACTTCCTATGATTTAGACGTCTCCTGTGAGTCCAGTTTTAGATTCCGATGCTTCACTTCAGGTTTACTGTATCCCTTGGACCTTCGTATTGTCGATGAAACACAGAAATTGCATCCGAATTTAATACAAAAGGCACAATGCCGACTTAAGTACAAGAGCACTGACACTATAACTTTCTACGATTTGAACCTCTCCTGTGAGTCCAGTTTTAGATTCCGATACTTCACTTCCGGTTTACTGTATCCCTTGGACCTTCGTATTGACGATGAAACACAGAAATTGCATCGGAATTTAATACAAAAGGCACATTGCCGACTTAAGTACAAGGGCACTGACACTATAACTTTCTACGATCTAAACCTCTCCTGTGAGTTCAGTCTTAGATTCCGATGCTTCACTTCAGGTTTGCTGTATCCCTTGGACCTTCTTATTGACGATGAAACACAGAAATTGCATCCGAATTTAATACAAAAGGCACAATGCCGACTTAAGTACAAGATGACTGACACTCTAACTGTCTATGATTAGAACCTCTCCTGTGAGTCCAGTTTTAGATTCTGATGCTTCACTTCAGGTTTACTGTATCCCTTAGATCTTCTTATTGACAATGAAACACAGAAATTGCATCCGTATTTAATACAAAAGGCACAATGCCGACTTAAGTGCAAGATGACTGACACTTTAACTTTCTATGATTTGAACCTCTGCTGTGAGTCCAGTTTTAGATTCCGATGCTTCACTTCACGTTTACTTTATCCCTTGGACCGGCTTATTGACGATGAAACACAGAAATTGCATCCCAATTTAATACAAAAGGCACAATGCCGACTAAAGTACAAGATGACTGATACTCTAACTATCTATTATTCGAACCTCTCCTGTGAGTCCAGTTTTAGATTCAGATGCTTAACTTCAGGTTTACTGTATCCCTTGGACCTTCTTATTGACGATGAAACACAGAAATTGCATTCGAATTTAATACAAAAGGCACAATGCCGACTTAAGTACAAGATGACTGACACCATAAATTTCTATGATTTGAACCTCTCCTGTGAGTCAAGTCTTAGATTCCGATGCTTCACATCAGGTTTACTGTATCTCTTGGACCTTCTTATTGGCGATGAAACACAGAAATTGCATCCGAATTTAATACTAAAGGCACAATGCCGACTTAAGTACAAGATGACTGACACTCTAACTTTCTATAATTTGAACCTCTCCTGTGAGTCCAGTTTTATTTTCCGATGCTTCACTTCTGGTTTACTGTATCCCTTGGATCTTCTTATTGACGATGAAACACCGAAATTGCATCCGAATTCAATACAAAAGGCACACAGCCAACTTAAGTACAAGAACACTGACACTATAACTTTCTTTGATTTGAACCTCTCCTGTGAGTCCAGTTTTAGATTCCGATGCTTCATTTCAGGTTTAGTGTATCCCTTGGACCTTCTTAATGACGATGAAACACAGAAATTGCATTCGAATTTAATACAAAAGGCATAATGCCCACTTAAGTACAAGATGACTGACACTCTAACCTTCTATGATTTGAACCGCTCCTGTGAGTCCAGTTTTAGATTCCGATGCTTCACTTCAGGTTTACTGTATCCCTTGGATCTTCTTATTGTCGATGAAACACAGAAATTGCATCCGAAATTAATGCAAAAGTCACAATGCCGGCTTAAGTAAAAGAGCACTGACACTATAACTTTCTATGATTTGAACCTATCCTGTGAGTCCAGTTTTAGATTCCGATGCTTCACTTCAGGTTTACTGTATCCCTTGGACCTTCCTATTGACGATGAAACACAGAAATTGCATCCGATTTTACTACAAAAGGCACAATGCCGACTTAAGTACAAGGGCACTGACACTATAACTTTCTACAATTTGAACCTCTCCTGTGAGTTCAGTCTTAGATTCCGATGCTTCACTTCAGGTTTACTGTATCCCTTGGGCCTTCTTATTGACGATGAAACACAGAAATTGCATCCGAATTTAATACAAAAGGCACAATGCCGACTTAAGTACAAGAGCACTGACACTATAACTTTCTACGATTTGAACCTCTCCTGTGAGTCCAGTTTTAGATTCCGATGCTTCACTTCAGGTTTACTGAATCCCTTGGACCTTCTTACTGACGATGAAACACAGAAATTGCAACCACATTTAATACAAAAGGCACAATGCCGTCTTAAGTACAAGATGACTGGCACTCTAACTTTCTATGATTTGAACCTATCCTGTGAGTCCAGTTTTAGATTCCGATGCTTCACTTCAGGTTTACTGTATCCCTTGGACCTTCCTATTGACGATGAAACACAGAAATTGCATCCGATTTTACTACAAAAGGCACAATGCCGACTTAAGTACAAGGGCACTGACACTATAAATTTCTACAATTTGAATCTCTCCTGTGAGTTCAGTCTTAGATTCCGATGCTTCACTTCAGGTTTACTGTATCCCTTGGACTTTCTTATTGACGATGAAACACAGAAATTGCATCCGAATTTAATACAAAAGGCACAATGCCGACTTAAGTGCAAGATGACTGACACTTTAACTTTCTATGATTTGAACCTCTCCTGTGAGTCCAGTTTTAGATTCCGATGCTTCACTTCACGTTTACTTTATCCCTTGGACCGGCGTACTGACGATGAAACACAGAAATTGCATCCCAATTTAATACAAAATGCACAATGCCGACTTAAGTGCAAGATGACTGACACTTTAACTTTCTATGATATGAACCTCTCCTGTGAGTCCAGTTTTAGATTCCGATGCTTAACTTCAGGTTTACTGTATCCCTTGGACCTTCTTATTGACGATGAAACACAGAAATTGCATTCGAATTTAATACAAAAGGCACAATGCCGACTTAAGTACAAGATGACTGACACTATAACTTTCTATGATTTGAACCTCTCCTGTGATTCAAGTCTTAGATTCCGATGCTTCACATCAGGTTTACTGTATCTCTTGGACCTTCTTATTGACGATGAAACACAGAAATTGCATCCGAATTTAATACTAAAGGCACAATGCCGACTTAAGTACAAGATGACTGACACTCTAACTTTCTATAATTTGAACCTCTCCTGTGAGTCCAGTTTTATTTTCCGATGCTTCACTTCAGGTTTACTGTATCCCTTGGATCTTCTTATTGACGATGAAGCACCGAAATTGCATCCGAATTTAATACAAAAGGCACACAGCCAACTTAAGTACAAGAGCACTGACACTATAACTTTCTATGATTTGAACCGCTCCTGTGAGTCCAGTTTTAGATTCCGATGCTTCACTTCAGGTTTACTGTATCCCTTGGATCTTCTTATTGACGATGAAACACAGAAATTGCATCCGAATTTAATACAAAAGTCACAATGCCGGCTTAAGTAAAAGAGCACTGACACTATAACTTTCTATGATTTGAACCTATCCTGTGAGTCCAGTTTTAGATTCCGATGCTTCACTTCAGGTTTACTGTATCCCTTGGACCTTCTTATTGACGATGAAACACAGAAATTGCATCCGAATTTAATACAAATGGCACAATGCCGACTTAAGTACAAGAGCACTGACACTATAAATTTCTACGATTTGAACCTCTCCTGTGAGTCCAGTTTTAGATTCCGATGCTTCACTTCAGGTTTACTGAATCCCTTGGACCTTCTTACTGACGATGAAACACAGAAATTGCATCCGAATTTAATACAATAGCCACAATGCCGACTTAAGAACAAGAGCGCGGACACTCTAACTTTCTATGATTTGAACCTCTCCTGTGAGTCCAGTTTTTGATTCCGATGCTTCACTTCAGGTTTACTGTATCCCTTGGACCTTCTTATTGACGATGAAACACAGAAATTGCATCCGAATTTAATACAAAAGGAACAATGCCGACTTAAGTACAAGATGACTGACACTCTAACTGTCTATGATTTGAACCTCTCCTGTGAGTCCAGTTTTTGTTTCCGATGCTTCACTTCAGGTTTACTGTATCCCTTGGATCTTCTTATTGACGATGAAACACAGAAATTGCATCCTTATTTAATACGAAAGGCACAATGCCGGCTTAAGTACAAGAGCACTGACACTGTAATTTTCTATGATTTGAACCTCTCCTGTGAGTGCAGCTTTAGTTTCCGATGCTTCATTTCAGGATTACTGTATCCCTTGGACCTTCTTATTGACGATGAAACACAGAAATTGCATCCGAATTTAATACAAATGGCACAATGCCGACTTAAGTGCAAGATGACTGACACTTTAACTTTCTATGATTTGAACCTCTCCTGTGAGTCCAGTTTTAGATTCCGATGCTTCACTTCACGTTTACTTTATCCCTTGGACGGGCTTATTGACGATGAAACACAGATATTGCATCCCAAATTAATACAAAAGGCACAATGCCGACTAAAGTACAAGATGACTGACACTCTAACTTTCTATGATTCGAACCTCTCCTGTGAGTCCAGTTTTAGATTCCGATGCTTAACTTCAGGTTTACTGTATCACTTGGACCTTCTTATTGACGATGAAACACAGAAATTGCAATCGAATTTAATACAAAAGGCACAATGCCGACTTAAGTACAAGATGAATGACACTATAACTTTCTATGATTTGAACCTCTCCTGTGAGTCAAGTCTTAGATTCCGATGCTTCACATCAGGTTTACTGTATCTCTTGGACCTTTATATTGACTATGAAACACAGAAATTGCAACCGAATTTAATACGAAAGGCACACGGCCAAGTTAAGTACAAGAGCACTGACACTATAACTTTCTTTGATTTGAACCTCTCCTGTGAGTCCAGTTTTAGATTCCGATGCTTCACTTCAGGTTTACTGTATCCCTTGGACCTTCTTAATGACGATGAAACACAGAAATTGCATCCGAATTTAATACAAAAGGCATAATGCCCACTTAAGTGCAAGATGACTGACACTTTAACTTTCTATGATTTGAACCTCTCCTGTGAGTCCAGTTTTAGATTCCGATGCCTCACTTCACGTTTACTTTATCCCTTGGACGGGCTTATTGACGATGAAACACAGAAATTGCATCCCAAATTAATACAAATGGCACAATGCCGACTTAAGTACAAGAGCACTGACACTATAACTTTCTACGATTTGAACCTCTCCTGTGAGTCCAGTTTTATTTTCCGGTGCTTCACTTCAGGTTTACTGTATCCCTTGGATCTTCTTATTGACGATGAAACACCGAAATTGCATCCGAATTTAATACGAAAGGCACACGGCCAAGTTAAGTACAAGAGCACTGACACTATAACTTTCTTTGATTTGAACCTCTCCTGTGAGTCCAGTTTTAGATTCCGATGCTTCACTTCAGGTTTACTGTATCCCTTGGACCTTCTTAATGACGATGAAACACAGAAATTGCATCCGAATTCAATACAAAATGCATAATGCCCACTTAAGTACAAGATGACTGACACTCTAACTTTCTATGATTTGAACCGCTCCTCTGAGTCCAGTTTTAGATTCCGATGCTTCACTTCAGGTTTACTGTATCCCTTGGACCTTTATATTGACTATGAAACACAGAAATTGCAACCGAATTTAATACAACAGGCACAATGCCGACTTAAGTACAAGATGACTGACACTCCAAATTTCTATGATTTGAACCTTTGTTGTGAGTCCAGTTTTAGATTCCGATGCTTCACTACAGGTTTACTGTATCCCTTGGACTCTCTTATTGACGATGAAACACAGAAATTGCATCCAAATTAAATACAAAAGGCACAATGCCGACTTAAGTACAAGAGCACTGACACTCTAACTTTCAATGATATGAACCTCGCATCTGAGTCCAATTTTAGATTCCGATGCTTCACTTCAGGCATACTGTATCCCATGGACCTTCTTATTGACGATGAAAAAGAAAAATTGCATCCGAATTGAATACAAGAGGCACAATGCCGACTTAAGTACAAGATGACTGACACTCTAACTTCCTATGATTTGGACGTCTCCTGTGAGTCCAGCTTTAGATTCCGATGCTTCACTTTAGGGTTACTGTATCCCTTGGACCGTCTTATTGACTATGAAACACAGAAATTGAATCCGAATTTAATACAAAAGGCACAATGCCGACTTAAGTACATGATGACTGACACTCTAACGTTCTATGACTTGAACCTGTCCTGCGAGTCCAGTTCTACAATCCGATGCTTCACTTCAGGTTTACTGTATCCCTTGGACCTTCTTATTGACGATGAAACACAGAAATTGCATCCGAATTTAGTACAAAAAGCACAATGGCGCCTTAAGTAAAAGAGCATTGACACTATAACTTTCTATGAGTTGAACCGCTCCTCTGAGTCCAGTTTTAGATTCCGATGCTTCACTTCAGGTTTACTGTATCCCTTGGACCTTTATATTGACTATGAAACACAGAAATTGCATCCGTATTTAATACAAACGGCACAATGCCGACTTAAGTGCAAGATGACTGACTTTTTAACTTCCTATGATTTGAACCTCTGCTGTGAGTCCAGTTTTAGATTCCGATGCTTCACTTCACGTTTACTTTATCCCTTGGACCGGCTTATTGACGATGAAACACAGAAATTTGCATCCCAATTTAATACAAGAGGCACAATGCCGACTAAGGTACAAGATGACTGATACTCTAACTTTCTATGATTCGAACCTCTCCTGTGAGTCCAGTTTTAGATTCCGATGCTTAACTTCAGGTTTACTGTATCCCTTGGACCTTCTTATTGACGATGAAACACAGAATTTGCATTCGAATTTAATACAAAAGGCACAATGCCGACTTAAGTACAAGATGACTGACACTATAACTTTCTATGATTTGAACCTCTCCTGTGAGTCAAGTCTTAGATTCCGATGCTTCACATCAGGTTTACTGTATCTCTTGGACCTTCTTATTGACGATGAAACACAGAAATTGCATCCGAATTTAATACTAAAGGCACAATGCCGACTTAAGTACAAGATGACTGACACTCTAACTTTCTATAATTTGAACCTCTCCTGTGAGTAAAGTTTTATTTTCCGATGCTTCACTTCAGGTTTACTGTATCCCTTGGATCTTCTTATTGACGATGAAACACCGAAATTGCATCCGAATTTAATACAAAAGGCACACAGCCAACTTAAGTACAAGAGCACTGACACTATAACTTTCTTTGATTTGAACCTATCCTGTGAGTCCAGTTTTAGATTCCGATGCTTCACTTCAGGTTTACTGTATCCCTTGGACCTTCCTATTGACGATGAAACACAGAAATTGCATCCGATTTTACTACAAAAGGCACAATGCCGACTTAAGTACAAGGGCACTGACACTATAACTTTCTACAATTTGAACCTCTCCTGTGAGTTCAGTCTTAGATTCCGATGCTTCACTTCAGGTTTACTGTATCCCTTGGACCTTCTTATTGACGATGAAACACAGAAATTGCATCCGAGTTTAATACAAAAGGCACAATGCCGACTTAAGTACAAGAGCACTGACACTATAACTTTCTACGATTTGAACCTCTCCTGTGAGTCCAGTTTTAGATTCCGATGCTTCACTTCAGGTTTACTGAATCCCTTGGACCTTCTTACTGACGATGAAACACTGAAATTGCATCCGAATTTAATACAAAAGCCACAATGCCGACTTAAGAACAAGAGCGCGGACACTCTAACTTTCTATGATTTGAACCTCTCCTGTGAGTCCAGTTTTTGATTCCGATGCTTCACTTCAGGTTTACTGTATCCCTTGGACCTTCTTATTGACGATGAAACACAGAAATTGCATCCGAATTTAATACAAAAGGAACAATGCCGACTTAAGTACAAGATGACTGACACTCTAACTGTCTATGATTTGAACCTCTCCTGTGAGTCCAGTTTTAGTTTCCGATGCTTCACTTCAGGTTTACTGTATCCCTTGGATCTTCTTATTGACGATGAAACACAGAAATTGCATCCCAAATTAATACAAAAGGCACAATGCCAACTAAAGTACAAGATGACTGACACTCTAACTTTCTATGATTCGAACCTCTCCTGTGAGTCCAGTTTTAGATTCCGATGCTTAACTTCAGGTTTACTGTATCCCTTGGACTTTCTTATTGACGATGAAACACAGAAATTGCATTCGAATTTAATACAAAAGGCACAATGCCGACTTAAGTACAAGATGACTGACACTATAACTTTCTATGATTTGAACCTCTCCTGTGAGTCAAGTCTTAGATTCCGATGCTTCACATCAGGTTTACTGTATCTCTTGGACCTTCTTATTGACGATGAAACACAGAAATTGCATCCGAATTTAATACTAAAGGCACAATGCCGATTTAAGTACAAGATGACTGACACTCTAATTTTCTATAATTTGAACCTCTCCTGTGAGTCCAGTTTTTATTTTCCGATGCTTCACTTCAGGTTTACTGTATCCCTTGGATCTTCTTATTGACGATGAAACTCCGAAATTGCATCCGAATTTAATACAAAAGGCACACAGCCAACTTAAGTACAAGAGCACTGACACTATAACTTTCTTTGATTTGAACCTCTCCTGGGAGTCCAGTTTTAGATTCCGATGCTTCACTTCAGGTTTACTGTATCCCTTGGACCTTCTTAATGACGATGAAACACAGAAATTGCATCCGAATTTAATGCAAAAGGCATAATGCCCACTTAAGTACAAGATGACTGACACTCTAACTTTCTATGATTTGAACCGCTCCTGTGAGTCCAGTTTTAGATTCCGATGCTTCACTTCAGGTTTACTGTATCCCTTGGATCTTCTTATTGACGATGAAACACAGAAATTGCATCCGAATTTAATACAAAAGTCACAATGCCGGCTTAAGTAAAAGAGCACTGACACTATAACTTTCTATGATTTGAACCTATCCTGTGAGTCCAGTTTTAGATTCCGATGCTTCACTTCAGGTTTACTGTATCCCTTGGACCTTCCTATTGACGATGAAACACAGAAATTGCATCCGATTTTACTACAAAAGGCACAATGCCGACTTAAGTACAAGGGCACTGACACTATAACTTTCTACAATTTGAACCTCTCCTGTGAGTTCAGTCTTAGATTCCGATGCTTCACTTCAGGTTTACTGTATCCCTTGGACCTTCTTATTGACGATGAAACACAGAAATTGCATCCAAATTAAATACAAAAGGCACAATGCCGACTTAAGTACAAGAGCACTGACACTCTAACTTTCAATGATATGAACCTCGCATCTGAGTCCAATTTTAGATTCCGATGCTTCACTTCAGGCATACTGTATCCCATGGACCTTCTTATTGACGATGAAAAAGAAAAATTGCATCCGAATTGAATACAAGAGGCACAATGCCGACTTAAGTACAAGATGACTGACACTCTAACTTCCTATGATTTGGACGTCTCCTGTGAGTCCAGCTTTAGATTCCGATGCTTCACTTTAGGGTTACTGTATCCCTTGGACCGTCTTATTGACTATGAAACACAGAAATTGAATCCGAATTTAATACAAAAGGCACAATGCCGACTTAAGTACATGATGACTGACACTCTAACGTTCTATGACTTGAACCTGTCCTGCGAGTCCAGTTCTACAATCCGATGCTTCACTTCAGGTTTACTGTATCCCTTGGACCTTCTTATTGACGATGAAACACAGAAATTGCATCCGAATTTAGTACAAAAAGCACAATGGCGCCTTAAGTAAAAGAGCATTGACACTATAACTTTCTATGAGTTGAACCGCTAGTCTGAGTCCAGTTTTAGATTCCGATGCTTCACTTCAGGTTTACTGTATCCCTTGGACCTTTATATTGACTATGAAACACAGAAATTGCATCCGTATTTAATACAAACGGCACAATGCCGACTTAAGTGCAAGATGACTGACTTTTTAACTTTCTATGATTTGAACCTCTGCTGTGAGTCCAGTTTTAGATTCCGATGCTTCACTTCACGTTTACTTTATCCCTTGGACCGGCTTATTGACGATGAAACACAGAAATTTGCATCCCAATTTAATACAAGAGGCACAATGCCGACTAAGGTACAAGATGACTGATACTCTAACTTTCTATGATTCGAACCTCTCCTGTGAGTCCAGTTTTAGATTCCGATGCTTAACTTCAGGTTTACTGTATCCCTTGGACCTTCTTATTGACGATGAAACACAGAATTTGCATTCGAATTTAATACAAAAGGCACAATGCCGACTTAAGTACAAGATGACTGACACTATAACTTTCTATGATTTGAACCTCTCCTGTGAGTCAAGTCTTAGATTCCGATGCTTCACATCAGGTTTACTGTATCTCTTGGACCTTCTTATTGACGATGAAACACAGAAATTGCATCCGAATTTAATACTAAAGGCACAATGCCGACTTAAGTACAAGATGACTGACACTCTAACTTTCTATAATTTGAACCTCTCCTGTGAGTAAAGTTTTATTTTCCGATGCTTCACTTCAGGTTTACTGTATCCCTTGGATCTTCTTATTGACGATGAAACACCGAAATTGCATCCGAATTTAATACAAAAGGCACACAGCCAACTTAAGTACAAGAGCACTGACACTATAATTTTCTTTGATTTGAACCTATCCTGTGAGTCCAGTTTTAGATTCCGATGCTTCACTTCAGGTTTACTGTATCCCTTGGACCTTCCTATTGACGATGAAACACAGAAATTGCATCCGATTTTACTACAAAAGGCACAATGCCGACTTAAGTACAAGGGCACTGACACTATAACTTTCTACAATTTGAACCTCTCCTGTGAGTTCAGTCTTAGATTCCGATGCTTCACTTCAGGTTTACTGTATCCCTTGGACCTTCTTATTGACGATGAAACACAGAAATTGCATCCGAGTTTAATACAAAAGGCACAATGCCGACTTAAGTACAAGAGCACTGACACTATAACTTTCTACGATTTGAACCTCTCCTGTGAGTCCAGTTTTAGATTCCGATGCTTCACTTCAGGTTTACTGAATCCCTTGGACCTTCTTACTGACGATGAAACACTGAAATTGCATCCGAATTTAATACAAAAGCCACAATGCCGACTTAAGAACAAGAGCGCGGACACTCTAACTTTCTATGATTTGAACCTCTCCTGTGAGTCCAGTTTTTGATTCCGATGCTTCACTTCAGGTTTACTGTATCCCTTGGACCTTCTTATTGACGATGAAACACAGAAATTGCATCCGAATTTAATACAAAAGGAACAATGCCGACTTAAGTACAAGATGACTGACACTCTAACTGTCTATGATTTGAACCTCTCCTGTGAGTCCAGTTTTAGATTCCGATGCTTCACTTCAGGTTTACTGTATCCCTTGGACCTTCCTATTGACGATGAAACACAGAAATTGCATCCGAATTTAATACAAAAGGCACAATGCCGACTTTAGTACAAGAGCACTGACACTATAACTTTCTTCGATTTGAACCTCTCCTGTGAGTCCAGTTTTAGATTCCGATGCTTCACTTCACGTTTACTTTATCCCTTGGACCGGCTTATTGACGATGAAACACAGAAATTGCATCGGAATTTAATACAAAAGGCACATTGCCGACTTAAGTACAAGGGCACTGACACTATAACTTTCTACGATCTAAACCTCTCCTGTGACTTCAGTCTTAGATTCCGATGCTTCACTTCAGGTTTGCTGTATCCCTTGGACCTTCTTATTGACGATGAAACACAGAAATTGCATCCGAATTTGATACAAAATGCACAATGCCGACTTAAGTACAAGAGCACTGACACTATAACTTTCTCCGATTTGAACCTCTCCTGTGAGTCCAGTTTTAGATACCGATACTTCACTTCAGGTTAACTGTATCCCTTGGACCTTCCTATTGACGATGAAACACAGAAATTGCATCGGAATTTAATACAAAATGCACAATGCCGACTTAAGTACAAGAGCACTGACACTGTAACTTTCTATGATTTGAACCTCTCCTGTGAGTGCAGTTTTAGTTTCCGATGCTTCACTTCAGGATTACTGTATCCCTTGGACCTTCTTATTGACGATGAAACACAGACATTGCATCCGAATTTAATACAAATGGCACAATGCCGACTTAAGTACAAGAAGACTGACACTTTAACTTTCTATGATTTGAACCTCCCCTGTGAGTCCAGTTTTAGATTCCGATGCTTCACTTCAGGTTTACTGTATCCCTTGGACCTTCTTATTGACGATGAAACACAGAAATTGCATCCCAATTTAATACAAAATGCACAATGCCGACTAAAGTACAAGATGACTGACACTCTATTTTTCTACGATTCGAACCTCTCCTGTGAGTCCAGTTTTAGATTCCGATGCTTCACTTCAGGTTTACTGTATCCCTTGGACCTTCTTATGGACGATGAAACACAGAAATTGCATTCGAATTTAATACAAAAGGCACAATGGCGACTTAAGTACAAGATGACTGACACTATAACTTTCTATGATTTGAACCTGTCCTGTGAGTCAAGTTTTAGATTCCGATGCTTCACATCAGGTTTGCTGTATCCCTTGGTCCTTCTTATTGACGATGAAACACAGAAATTGCATCCGAATTTAATACAAAAGGCACAATGCCGACTTAAGTTCAAGATGACTGACACGTTGACTTTCTATGATTTGAACCTCTTCTGTGAGTGCAGTTTTAGTTTCCGATGCTTCACTTCAGGTTTACTGTATCCCTTGGATCTTCTTATTGACGATGAAACACAGAAATTGCATCCGAATTTAATTCAAAAGGCACATTGCCGACGTAAATACAAGAGCACTCACACTCTAACTTTCAATGATATGAACGTCTCCTGTGAGTCCAGTTTCAGATTCCGATGCTTCACTTCACGTTTACTGTATCCCTTCGACCTTCTTATTGCCTATGAAACACAGAAATTGCATCCGAATTAAATACAAAAGGCACAATGCCGACTTAAGTACAAGATGACTGACACTCTAACTTTCTATGATTTGAACCTCTCCTGTGAGCCCAGTTTTAGATTCCGATGCTTCACTTCAGGTTTACTGTATCCCTTGTACCTTCTTATTGACGATGAAACACAGAAATTGAATCTAAATTGAATACAAGAGGCACAATGCCGATTTAAGTACTAGATGACTGACACTCTAACTTCCTATGATTTGAACCTCTCCTGTGAGACCAGTTTTATATTCCGATGCTTCACTTCAGGGCTACTGTATCCCTTGGACCCTCTTATTGACTATGAAACACAGAAATTGCATCCGAATTTAATACAAAAAGCACAATGCCGAATTAAGTACAAGATGACTGACACTCTAACTTTCTATGATATGAAACTCTCCTGTGAGTCCAGTTATAGATTCCGATGCTACACTTCAGGTTTACTGTATCCCTTGGATCTTCTTATTGACGATTAAACACAGAAATTGCATCTGAATTTAATACAAAAGACACAATGCCGGCTTCAGTAAAAGAGCACTGACACTATAACTTTCTATGATTTGAACCTATCCTGTGAGTCCAGTTTTAGATTCCGATGCTTCACTTCAAGTTTGCTGTATCCCTTGGACCTTCCTATTGACGATGAAACACAGAAATTGCATCCGATTTTAATACAAAAGGCACAATGCCGACTTAAGTACAAGGCCACTGACACTATAACTTCCTACGATTTGAACCTCTCCTGTGAGTTCAGTCTTAGATTCCGATGCTTCACTTCATGATTACTGTATCCCTTGGACCTTCTTATTGACGATGAAACACAGAAAATGCATCCGAATTTAATACAAAAGGCACAATGCCATCTTAAGTACAAGAGCACTGACACTATATCTTGCTACGATTTGAACCTCTCCTGTGAGTCCAGTTATAGATTCCGATGCTTCACTTCAGGTTTACTGTATCCCTTGGACCTTCTTATTGACGATGAAACACAGAAATTGCATCCGAATTTAATACAAAAGGAACAATGCCAACTTAAGTACAAGATGACTGACACTCTAACTGCCTATGATTTGAACCTCTCCTGTGAGTCCAGTTTTATATTCCGATGCTTTACTTCAGGTTTACTGTATCCCTTGGATCTTCTTATTGACGATGAAACACAGATATTGGATCCGTATTTAATACAAAAGGCACAATGCCGACTTGAGTACAAGATGACTGACACTCTAACTTTTTTTGATTTGAACCTCTCATGCGAGTTCAGTTCTGCATTCCGATGCTTCACTTTAGGTTTACTGTATCCCTTGGACCTTCTTATTGACGATGAAACACAGAAATTGCATCCGAATTTAATACAAAAGGCACACTGCCGACTTAAGTACAAGATGAATGACACTATAACTTTCTATGATTTGAACCTCTCCTGTGAGTCAAGTGTTAGATTCCGATGCTTCACATCAGGTTTACTGTATCTCTTGGACCTTCTTATTGACGATGAAACACAGAAATTGCATCCGAATTTAATACAAAAAGCACAATGCCAACTTAAGTACAAGATGACTGATACTCTAACTTTCTATTATTTGAACCTCTCCTGTGAGTCCAGTTTTAGTTTCCGATGCTTCACTTCAGGTTTACTGTATCGCTTGGATCTTCTTATTGACGATGAAACACAGAAATTGCATCCGAATTTAATACAAAAGGCACAAGGCCGACTTAAGTACAAGATGACTGACACTCTAACTTTTTTTGATTTGATCCTCTCATGCGAGTTCAGTTCTGCATTCCGATGGTTCACTTTAGGTTTACTGTATCCCTTGGACCTTCTTATTGACAATGAAACTCAGAAATTGCATCCGAATTTAGTACATAAAGCACAATGGCGACTTAAGTACAAGAGCATTGACACTATAACTCTCTATGAATTGAACCTGTCCTGTGAGTCCAGTTTTAGATTCCGATGCTTCACTTCAGGTATACTGTATCCCTTGGACCTTCTTATTGACGATGAAACACAGAAATAGCATTCGAATTTAATACCAAAGGCACAATGCCGACTTAAGTACAAGAGCACTGACACTATAACTTTCTACGATTTGAACCTCTCCTGTGAGTCCAGTTTTAGATTCCGATGCTTCACTTCAGGTTTACTATATCCCTTGGACCTTCATATTGACGATGAAACACAGAAATTGCATCCGAATTTAATACAAAGGCCACAATGCCGACTTAAGTACAAGAGCACGGACACTCTAACTTTCTATGATTTGAACCTCTCCTGTGAGTCCAGTTTTTGATTCCGATGCTTCACTTCAGGTTTACTGTATCCCTTGGACCTTCTTATTGACGGTGAAACACAGAAATTGTATCCGAATTTAATACAAAAGGAACAATGCCGACTTAAGTACAAGATGACTGGCACTCTAACTGTCTATGATTTGAACCTCTCCTGTGAGTCCAATTTTCAATTCCGATGCTTCCCTTCAGGTTTACTGTATCCCTTGGATCATCTTATTGACGATGAAACACAGAAATTGCATCCGAATTTAATACAAAAGGCACAATGCCGACTTAAGTACAAGATGACTGACTCTATAACTTTCTACGATTTGAACCTCTCTTGTGAGTCCATTTTTAGATTCCGTTGCTTCACTTCAGGTTTACTGTATCCCTTGGACCTTCTTATTGATGATGAAACACAGTAATTGCATCCGAATTTAATACAAAAGGCACAATGCCGACTTAAGTACAAGAGCACTGACACTATAACCTTCTACGATTTGAACCTCTCCTGTGAGTCCAGTTTTAGATTCCGATGCTTCACTTCAGGTTTACTATATCCCTTGGACCTTCTTATTGACGATGAAACACAGAAACTGCATCCGAATTTAATACAAAGGCCACAATGCCGACTTAAGTACAAGAGCACGGACACTCTAACTTTCTATGATTTGAACCTCTCCTGTGAGTCCAGTTTTAGATTGCGATGCTTCACTTCAGGTTTACTGTATCCCTTGGACCTTCTTATTGACGATGAAACACAGAAATTGCATCCGAATTTAATACAAAAGGCACAATGCCGACTTAAGTACAAGATGACTGACTCTATAACTTTCTATGATTTGAACCTCTCTTGTGAGTCCATTTTTAGATTCCGTTGCTTCACCTCAGGTTTACTGTATCCCTTGGACCTTCTTATTGACGATGAAACACAGTAATTGCATCCGAATTTAATACAAAAGGCACAATGCCGACTCAAGTACAAGAGCAGTGACACTATAACTTTCTATGATATGAATTTCCTCTGTGAGTCAAGTTTTAGATTCCGATGCTTCACTTCAGGTTTACTGTATCCCTAGGACACTCTTATTGACAATGAATCAAAGATATTACATCCGAATTTAATACAAAAGGCACAATGCCGACTTAAGTACAAGTTGGCTGACACTCTAACTTTCTTTGATTTGAACCTCTCCTGTGAGTCCAGTTCTAGATTCCGATACTGCACTCCAGGTTTACTGTATCCCTTGGACCTTCTTATTGACGATGAATCACAGATATTGCATCCGAATTTAATACATAAGGCACAATGCCGACTTAAGTACAAGATGACTGACACTCTAATTTTCTATGATTTGAACCTCTCCTGTGAGTCCAGTTTTAGTTTCCGATGCTTCACTTCAGGTTTACTGTATCCCTTGGATCTTGTTATTGACGATGAAACACAGAAATTGCATACGAATTTAATACAAAAGGCACAATGCCGACTTAAGTACAAGAGCACTGACACTATAACGTTCTATGATTTGAACCTCTCCTGTGAGTCCAGTTTTAGATTCCGATACTGCACTTCAGGTTTTCTGTATCCCTTGGACCTTCTTGTTGACGATGAATCACAGATATTGCATCCGAATTTAATACAAAAGGCACAATGCCGACTTAAGTACAAGATGACTGACACTCTAATTTTCTATGATTTGAACCTCTCCTGTGAGTCCAGTTTTAGATTCCGATGCTTCACTTCAGGTTTACTGTATCCCTTGGATCTTCTTATTGACGATGAAACACAGAAATTGCATACGAATTTAATACAAAAGGCACAATAACGACTTAAGTACAAGAGCACTGACACTATAACTTTCTATGATTTGAACATCTCCTGTGAGTCCAGTTTTAGAATTAGATGCTTCACTTCAGGTTTACTGTATCCTTTGGACCTTCTTATTGACTATGAAACACAGAAATTGAATCCGAATTTAATACAAAAGGCACACGGCCGACTTAAGTACAAGAGCACTGACACTATAACTTTCTTCGGTTTGAACCTCTCCTGTGAGTCCAGTTTTAGTTTCCGATGCTTCACTTCAGGTTTACTGTATCCCTTGGATCTTCTTATTGACGATGAAACACAGAAATTGCATCCGAATTGAATACAAATGGCACAAGGCCGACTTAAGTACAAGATGACTGACACTCTAACTTTCAATGATTTGAACCTCTCCTGCGAGTCCAGTTCTACATTCCGATGCTTCACTTCAGGTTTACTGTATCCCTTGGACCTTCTTATTGACGATGAAACACAGAAATTGCATCCGAATTTAATACAAAGGCCACAATGCCGACTTAAGTACAAGAGCACGGACACTCTAACTTTCTATGATTTGAACCGCTCCCGTGAGTCCAGTTTTAGATTCCGATGCTTCACTTCAGGTTTACTGTATCCCTTGGACCTTTATATTGACTATGAAACACAGAAATTGCATCCGAATTTAATACAAAAGGCACAATACCGTCTTAAGTACAAGATGACTGACACTCTAACTTTCTATGATTTGAACCTATCCTGTAAGTCCAGTTTTAGATTCCGATGCTTCACTACAGGTTTACTGTATCCCTTGGACCTTCTTGTTGACGATGAAACACAGAAATTGCATCCGAATTTAATACAAAAGGCACAATGCCGTCTTAAGTACAAGAGCACTGACACTATAACTTTCTATGATTTGAACCTCTCCTGTGAGTCCACTTTTAGATTCCAATGCTTCACTTCAGTTTTACTGTATCCCTTGGACCTTCTCATTGACGAAGAATCGCAGAAATTGCATCCGAATTTAATACAAAAGGCACAATGCCGACTTCAGTACAAGAGCACTGACACTCTTACTTTCTATGATATGAACCTCTCCTCTGAGTCCAATTTTAGATTCCGATGCTTCACTTCAGGCTTACTGTATCCCTTGGACCTTCTTATTGACGATGAACACAGAAATTGCATCCGAATTGAATACAAGAGGGACAATGCCGACTTAAGTACAAGATGACTGACATTCTAAATTCCTATGATTTGGACCTCTCCTGTGGGTCCAGTTTCAGATTCCGATGCTTCACTTCAGGGTTACTGTATCCCTTGGACCCTCTTATTGACTATGAAACACAGAAATTGCATCCGAATGTAATACAAAAGGCACAATGCCGACTTAAGTACAAGATGACTGACACTCAAACTTTCTATGATTTGAATCTCTCCTGTGAGGCCAGTTTTAGATTCTGATGCTTCACTTCAGGTTTACTGTTTCACTTGGATCTTCTTATTGACGATGGAGCACAGAAATTGCATCCTTATTTAATACAAAAGGCACAATCCCGGCTTAAGTAAAAGAGCACTGACACTATAACTTTCTATGATTTGAACCTATCCTGTGAATCCAGTATTAGATTCCGATGCTTCACTTCAGGTTTACTGTATCCCTTGGACCTTCTTATTGACGATGAAACACAGAAATTGCATCCGAATTTAATACAAAGGCCACAATGCCGACATAAGTACAAGAGCACGGACACTCTAACTTTCTATGATTTGAACCTCTCCTGTGTGTCCAGTTTTTGATTCCGATGCTTCACTTAAGGTTTACTGTATCCCTTGGACCTTCTTATAGACGGTGAAACACAGAAATTGTATCCGAATTTAATACAAAAGGAACAATGCCGACATAAGTACAAGATGACTGACACTTTAACTTTCTATGATTTGAACCTCTCTGTGAGTCCATTTTTAGATTCCGTTGCTTCACCTCAGGTTTACTGTATCCCTTGGACCTTCTTATTGACGATGAAACACAGTAATTGCATCCGAATTTAATTCAAAAGGCACAATGCCGACTTAAGTACAAGAGCAGTGACACTATAACTTTCTATGATATGAATTTCTCTGTGAGTCAAGTTTTAGATTCCGATGCTTCACTTCAGGTTTACTGTATCCCTAGGACCCTCTTATTGACAATGAATCAAAGATATTACATCCGAATTTAATACAAAAGGCACAATGCCGACTTAAGTACAAGATGACTGACACTCTAACTTTCTTTGATTTGAACCTCTCCTGTGAGTCCAGTTCTAGATTCCGATACTGCACTCCAGGTTTACTGTATCCCTTGGACCTTCTTATTGACGATGAATCACAGATATTGCATCCGAATTTAATACATAAGGCACAATGCCGACTTGAGTACAAGATGACTGACACTCTAATTTTCTATGATTTGAACCTCTCCTGTGAGTCCAGTTTTAGTTTCCGATGCTTCACTTCAGGTTTACTGTATCCCTTGGATCTTGTTATTGACGATGAAACACAGAAATTGCATACGAATTTAATACAAAAGGCACAATGCCGACTTAAGTACAAGAGCACTGACACTATAACGTCCTATGATTTGAACCTCTCCTGTGAGTCCAGTTTTAGATTCCGATACTGCACTTCAGGTTTTCTGTATCCCTTGGACCTTCTTGTTGACGATGAATCACAGATATTGCATCCGAATTTAATACAAAAGGCACAATGCCGACTTAAGTACAAGATGACTGACACTCTAATTTTCTATGATTTGAACCTCTCCTGTGAGTCCAGTTTTAGATTCCGATGCTTCACTTCAGGTTTACTGTATCCCTTGGATCTTCTTATTGACGATGAAACACAGAAATTGCATACGAATTTAATACAAAAGGCACAATGCCGACTTAAGTACAAGAGAACTGACACTATAACGTTCTATGATTTGAACCTCTCCTGTGAGTCCAGTTTTAGTTTCCGATGCTTCACTTCAGGTTTACTGAATCACTTGGACCTTCTTATTGATGATGAAACACAGAAATTGCATCCGAATTTAATACAAAAAGCACAATGCCGACTTAAGTACAACATGACTGACACTCTCACTTTCTATGATTTGAACATCTCCTGTGAGTCCAGTTTTAGAATTAGATGCTTCACTTCAGGTTTACTGTATCCTTTGGACCTTCTTATTGACTATGAAACACAGAAATTAAATCCGAATTTAATACAAAAGGCACACGGCCGACTTAAGTACAAGAGCACTGACACTATAACTTTCTTCGGTTTGAACCTCTCCTGTGAGTCCAGTTTTAGTTTCCGATGCTTCACTTCAGGTTTACTGTATCCCTTGGATCTTCTTATTGACGATGAAACACAGAAATTGCATCCGAATGGCAACAAATGGCACAAGGCCGACTTAAGTACAAGATGACTGACACTCTAACTTTCAATGATTTGAACCTCTCCTGCGAGTCCAGTTCTACATTTCGATGCTTCACTTCAGGTTTACTGTATCCCTTGGACCTTCTTATTGACGATGAAACACAGAAATTGCATCCGAATTTAATACAAAGGCCACAATGCCGACTTAAGTACAAGAGCACGGACACTCTAACTTTCTATGATTTGAACCGCTCCCGTGAGTCCAGTTTTAGATTCCGATGCTTCACTTCAGGTTTACTGTATCCCTTGGACCTTTATATTGACTATGAAACACAGAAATTGCATCCGAACTTAATACAAAAGGCACAATGCCGTCTTAAGTACAAGATGACTGCCACTCTAACTTTCTATGATTTGAACCTATCCTGTAAGTCCAGTTTTAGATTCCGATGCTTCACTACAGGTTTACTGTATCCCTTGGACCTTCTTGTTGACGATGAAACACAGAAATTGCATCCGAATTTAATACAAAAGGCACAATGCCGTCTTAAGTACAAGAGCACTGACACTATAACTTTCTATGATTTGAACCTCTCCTGTGAGTCCACTTTTAGATTCCAATGCATCACTTCAGTTTTACTGTATCCCTTGGACCTTCTCATTGACGATGAATCGCAGAAACTGCATCCGAATTTAATACAAAAGGCACAATGCCGACTTCAGTACAAGAGCACTGACACTCTTACTTTCTATGGTATGAACCTCTCCTCTGAGTCCAATTTTAGATTCCGATGCTTCACTTCAGGCTTACTGTATCCCTTGGACCTTCTTATTGACGATGAAACACAGAAATTGCATCCGAATTGAATACAAGAGGGACAATGCCGACTTAAGTACAAGATGACTGACATTCTAAATTCCTATGATTTGGACCTCTCCTGTGAGTCCAGTTTCAGATTCCGATGCTTCACTTCAGGGTTACTGTATCCCTTGGACCCTCTTATTGACTATGAAACACAGAAATTGCATCCGAATGTAATACAAAAGGCACAATGCCGACTTAAGTACAAGATGACTGACACTCAAACTTTCTATGATTTGAATCTCTCCTGTGAGTCCAGTTTTAGATTCCGATGCTTCACTTCAGGTTTACTGTATCCCTTGGATCTTCTTATTGACGATGAAACACAGAAATTGCATACGAATTTAATACAAAAGGCACAATGCCGACTTAAGTACAAGAGAACTGACACTATAACGTTCTATGATTTGAACCGCTCCCGTGAGTCCAGTTTTAGATTCCGATGCTTCACTTCAGGTTTACTGTATCCCTTGGACCTTTATATTGACTATGAAACACAGAAATTGCATCCGAACTTAATACAAAAGGCACAATGCCGTCTTAAGTACAAGATGACTGCCACTCTAACTTTCTATGATTTGAACCTATCCTGTAAGTCCAGTTTTAGTTTCCGATGCTTCACTTCAGGTTTACTGTATCCCTTGGATCTTGTTATTGACGATGAAACACAGAAATTGCATACGAATTTAATACAAAAGGCACAATGCCGACTTAAGTACAAGAGCACTGACACTATAACGTCCTATGATTTGAACCTCTCCTGTGAGTCCAGTTTTAGATTCCGATACTGCACTTCAGGTTTTCTGTATCCCTTGGACCTTCTTGTTGACGATGAATCACAGATATTGCATCCGAATTTAATACAAAAGGCACAATGCCGACTTAAGTACAAGATGACTGACACTCTAATTTTCTATGATTTGAACCTCTCCTGTGAGTCCAGTTTTAGATTCCGATGCTTCACTTCAGGTTTACTGTATCCCTTGGATCTTCTTATTGACGATGAAACACAGAAATTGCATACGAATTTAATACAAAAGGCACAATGCCGACTTAAGTACAAGAGAACTGACACTATAACGTTCTATGATTTGAACCTCTCCTGTGAGTCCAGTTTTAGTTTCCGATGCTTCACTTCAGGTTTACTGAATCACTTGGACCTTCTTATTGATGATGAAACACAGAAATTGCATCCGAATTTAATACAAAAAGCACAATGCCGACTTAAGTACAACATGACTGACACTCTCACTTTCTATGATTTGAACATCTCCTGTGAGTCCAGTTTTAGAATTAGATGCTTCACTTCAGGTTTACTGTATCCTTTGGACCTTCTTATTGACTATGAAACACAGAAATTGAATCCGAATTTAATACAAAAGGCACACGGCCGACTTAAGTACAAGAGCACTGACACTATAACTTTCTTCGGTTTGAACCTCTCCTGTGAGTCCAGTTTTAGTTTCCGATGCTTCACTTCAGGTTTACTGTATCCCTTGGATCTTCTTATTGACGATGAAACACAGAAATTGCATCCGAATGGCAACAAATGGCACAAGGCCGACTTAAGTACAAGATGACTGACACTCTAACTTTCAATGATTTGAACCTCTCCTGCGAGTCCAGTTCTACATTTCGATGCTTCACTTCAGGTTTACTGTATCCCTTGGACCTTCTTATTGACGATGAAACACAGAAATTGCATCCGAATTTAATACAAAGGCCACAATGCCGACTTAAGTACAAGAGCACGGACACTCTAACTTTCTATGATTTGAACCGCTCCCGTGAGTCCAGTTTTAGATTCCGATGCTTCACTTCAGGTTTACTGTATCCCTTGGACCTTTATATTGACTATGAAACACAGAAATTGCATCCGAACTTAATACAAAAGGCACAATGCCGTCTTAAGTACAAGATGACTGCCACTCTAACTTTCTATGATTTGAACCTATCCTGTAAGTCCAGTTTTAGATTCCGATGCTTCACTACAGGTTTACTGTATCCCTTGGACCTTCTTGTTGACGATGAAACACAGAAATTGCATCCGAATTTAATACAAAAGGCACAATGCCGTCTTAAGTACAAGAGCACTGACACTATAACTTTCTATGATTTGAACCTCTCCTGTGAGTCCACTTTTAGATTCCAATGCATCACTTCAGTTTTACTGTATCCCTTGGACCTTCTCATTGACGATGAATCGCAGAAACTGCATCCGAATTTAATACAAAAGGCACAATGCCGACTTCAGTACAAGAGCACTGACACTCTTACTTTCTATGGTATGAACCTCTAATCTGAGTCCAATTTTAGATTCCGATGCTTCACTTCAGGCTTACTGTATCCCTTGGACCTTCTTATTGACGATGAAACACAGAAATTGCATCCGAATTGAATACAAGAGGGACAATGCCGACTTAAGTACAAGATGACTGACATTCTAAATTCCTATGATTTGGACCTCTCCTGTGAGTCCAGTTTCAGATTCCGATGCTTCACTTCAGGGTTACTGTATCCCTTGGACCCTCTTATTGACTATGAAACACAGAAATTGCATCCGAATGTAATACAAAAGGCACAATGCCGACTTAAGTACAAGATGACTGACACTCAAACTTTCTATGATTTGAATCTCTCCTGTGAGTCCAGTTTTAGATTCCGATGCTTCACTTCAGGTTTACTGTATCCCTTGGATCTTCTTATTGACGATGAAACACAGAAATTGCATACGAATTTAATACAAAAGGCACAATGCCGACTTAAGTACAAGAGAACTGACACTATAACGTTCTATGATTTGAACCTCTCCTGAGAGTACAGTTTTAGTTTCCGATGCTTCACTTCAGGTTTACTGAATCACTTGGACCTTCTTATTGATGATGAAACACAGAAATTGCATCCGAATTTAATACAAAAAGCACAATGCCGACTTAAGTACAACATGACTGACACTCTCACTTTCTATGATTTGAACATCTCCTGTGAGTCCAGTTTTAGAATTAGATGCTTCACTTCAGGTTTACTGTATCCTTTGGACCTTCTTATTGACTATGAAACACAGAAATTGAATCCGAATTTAATACAAAAGGCACACGGCCGACTTAAGTACAAGAGCACTGACACTCTTACTTTCTTCGGTTTGAACCTCTCCTGTGAGTCCAGTTTTAGTTTCCGATGCTTCACTTCAGGTTTACTGTATCCCTTGGATCTTCTTATTGACGATGAAACACAGACATTGCATCCGAATTGAATACAAATGGCACAAGGCCGACTTAAGTACAAGATGACTGACCCTCTAACTTTCAATGATTTGAACCTCTCCTGCGAGTCCAGTTCTACATTTCGATGCTTCACTTCAGGTTTACTGTATCCCTTGGACCTTCTTATTGACGATGAAACACAGAAATTGCATCCGAATTTAATACAAAGGCCACAATGCCGACTTAAGTACAAGAGCACGGACACTCTAACTTTCTATGATTTGAACCGCTCCCGTGAGTCCAGTTTTAGATTCCGATGCTTCACTTCAGGTTTACTGTATCCCTTGGACCTTTATATTGACTATGAAACACAGAAATTGCATCCGAATTAAAACAAAAGGCACAATGCCGTCTTAAGTACAAGATGACTGACACTCTAACTTTCTATGATTTGAACCTCTCCTGTGAGTCCACTTTTAGATTCCAATGCTTCACTTCAGTTTTACTGTATCCCTTGGACCTTCTCATTGACGATGAATCGCAGAAATTGCATCCGAATTTAATGCAAAAGGCACAATGCCGACTTCAGTACAAGAGCACTGACACTTTTACTTTCTATGATATGAACCTCTCCTCTGAGTCCAATTTTAGATTCCGATGCTTCACTTCAGGCTTACTGTATCCCTTGGACCTTCTTATTGACGATGAAACACAGAAATTGCATCCGAATTGAATACAAGAGGGACAATGCCGACTTAAGTACAAGATGACTGACATTCTAAATTCCTATGATTTGGACCTCTCCTGTGAGTCCAGTTTCCGATTCCGATGCTTCACTTCAGGGTTACTGTATCCCTTGGACCCTCTTATTGACTATGAAACACAGAAATTGCATCCGAATGTAATACAAAAGGCACAATGCCGACTTAAGTACAAGATGGCTGACACTCAAACTTTCTATGATTTGAATCTCTCCTGTGAGGCCAGTTTTACATTCTGATGCTTCACTTCAGGTTTACTGTTTCACTTGGATCTTCTTATTGACGATGGAGCACAGAAATTGCATCCTTATTTAATACAAAAGGCACAATCCCGGCTTAAGTAAAAGAGCACTGACACTATAACTTTCTATGATTTGAACCTATCCTGTGAATCCAGTATTAGATTCCGATGCTTCACTTCAGGTTTACTGTATCCCTTGGACCTTCTTATTGACGATGAAACACAGAAATTGCATCCGAATTTAATACAAAGCCCACAATGCCGACATAAGTACAAGGGCACGGACACTCTAACATTCTATGATTTGAACCTCTCCTGTGAGTCCAGTTTTTGATTCCGATGCTTCACTTAAGGTTTACTGTATCCCTTGGACCTTCTTATAGACGGTGAAACACAGAAATTGTATCCGAATTTAATACAAAAGGAACAATGCCGACTTAAGTACAAGATGACTCACACTTTAACTTTCTATGATTTGAACCTCTCTGTGAGTCCAGTTTTAGATTCCGATGCTTCACTTCACGTTTACTGTATCCCTTGGACCGGCTTATTGACGATGAAACACAGAAATTGCATCCCAATTTAATACAAAAGGCACAATGCCGACTAAAGTACAAGATGACTGACACTCTAACTTTCTATGATTCGAACTTCTCCTGTGAGTCCAGTCTTAGATTCCGATGCTTCACTTCAGGTTTACTGTATCCCTAGGACCTTCTTATTGACGATGAAACACTGAAATTGCATCCGAATTTAATACAAAAGGCACAAGGCCGACTTAAGTTCAAGATGACTGACACTCTAACTTTCAAAGATTCGAACCTCTCCTGCGAGTCCAGTTCTACATTCCGATGCTTCACTTCAGGTTTACTGTATCCCTTGGACCCTCTTATTGACTATGAAACACAGAAATTGCATCCGAATGTAATACAAAAGGCACAATGCCGACTTAAGTACAAGATGACTGACACTCTAACTTTCTTTGATTTGAACCTCTCCTGTGAGTCCAGTTCTAGATTCCGATACTGCACTCCAGGTTTACTGTATCCCTTGGACCTTCTTATTGACGATGAATCACAGATATTGGACCCGAATTTAATACATAAGGCACAATGCCGACTTAAGTACAAGATGACTGACACTCTAATTTTCTATGATTTGAACCTCTCCTGTGAGTCCAGTTTTAGATTCCGATGCTTCACTTCAGGTTTACTGTATCCCTTGGATCTTGTTATTGACGATGAAACACAGAAATTGCATACGAATTTAATACAAAAGGCACAATGCCGACTTAAGTACAAGAGCACTGACACTATAACGTTCTATGATTTGAACCTCTCCTGTGAGTCCAGTTTTAGATTCCGATACTGCACTTCAGGTTTTCTGTATCCCTTGGACCTTCTTGTTGACGATGAATCACAGATATTGCATCCGAATTTAATACAAAAGGCACAATGCCGACTTAAGTACAAGATGACTGACACTCTAATTTTCTATGATTTGAACCTCTCCTGTGAGTCCAGTTTTAGATTCCGATGCCTCACTTCAGGTTTACTGTATCCCTTGGATCTTCTTATTGACGATGAAACACAGAAATTGCATACGAATTTAATACAAAAGGCACAATGCCGACTTAAGTACAAGAGCACTGACACTATAACGTTCTATGATTTGAACCTCTCCTGTGAGCCCAGTTTTAGTTTCCGATGCTTCACTTCAGGTTTACTGAATCACTTGGACCTTCTTATTGATGATGAAACACAGAAATTGCATCCGAATTTAATACAAAAAGCACAATGCCGACTTAAGTACAACATGACTGACACTCTCACACTCTATGATTTGAACATCTCCTGTGAGTCCAGTTTTAGAATTAGATGCTACACTTCAGGTTTACTGTATCCTTTGGACCTTCTTATTGACTATGAAACACAGAAATTGAATCCGAATTTAATACAAAAGGCACATGGCCGACTTAAGTACAAGAGCACTGACACTATAACTTTCTTCGGTTTGAACTTCTCCTGTGAGTCCAGTTTTAGTTTCCGATGCTTCACTTCAGGTTTACTGTATCCCTTGGATCTTCTTATTGACGATGAAACACAGAAATTGCATCCGAATTGAATACAAATGGCACAAGGCCGACTTAAGTACAAGATGAAGGACACTCATACTTTCAATGATTTGAACCTCTCCTGCGAGTCCAGTTCTACATTCCGATGCTTCACTTCTGGTTTACTGTATCCCTTGGACCTTCTTATTGACGATGAAACACAGAAATTGCATCCGAATTTAATACAAAGGCCACAATGCCGACTTAAGTACAAGAGCACGGACACTCTAACTTTCTATGATTTGAACCGCTCCCGTGAGTCCAGTTTTAGATTCCGATGCTTCACTTCAGGTTTACTGTATCCCTTGGACCTTTATATTGACTATGAAACACAGAAATTGCATCCGAATTTAATACAAAAGGCACAATGCCGTCTTAAGTACAAGATGACTGACACTCTAACTTTCTATGATTTGAACCTATCCTGTGAGTCCAGTTTTAGATTCCGATGCTTCACTACAGGTTTACTGTATCCCTTGGACCTTCTTGTTGACGATGAAACACAGAAATTGCATCCGAATTTAATACAAAAGGCACAATGCCGTCTTAAGTACAAGAGCACTGACACTCTAACTTTCTATGATTTGAACCTCTCCTGTGAGTCCACTTTTAGATTCCAATGCTTCACTTCAGTTTTACTGTATCCCTTGGACCTTCTCATTGACGATGAATCGCAGAAATTGCATCCGAATTTAATACAAAAGGCACAATGCCGACTTCAGTACAAGAGCACTGACACTCTTACTTTCTATGATATAAACCTCTCCTCTGAGTCCAATTTTAGATTCCGATGCTTCACTTCAGGCTTACTGTATCCCTTGGACCTTCTTATTGACGATGAAACACAGAAATTGCATCCGAATTGAATACAAGAGGCACAATGCCGACTTAAGTACAAGATGACTGACATTCTAAATTCCTATGATTTGGACCTCTCCTGTGAGTCCAGTTTCAGATTCCGATGCTTCACTTCAGGGTTACTGTATCCCTTGGACCCTCTTATTGACTATGAAACACAGAAATTGCATCCGAATGTAATACAAGAGGCACAATGCCGACTTAAGTACAAGATGACTGACACTCAAACTCTCTATGATTTGAACCTCTCCTGTGAGGCCAGTTTTAGATTCTGATGCTTCACTTTAGGTTTACTGTTTCACTTGGATCTTCTTATTGACGATGAAGCACAGAAATTGCATCCTTATTTAATACAAAAGGCACAATCCCGGCTTAAGTAAAAGAGCACTGACACAATAACTTTCTATGATTTGAACCTATCCTGTGAATCCAGTATTAGATTCCGATGCTTCACTTCAGGTTTACTGTATCCCTTGGACCTTCTTATTGACGATGAAACACAGAAATTGCATCCGAATTTAATACAAAGGCCACAATGCCGACTTAAGTACAACAGCACGGACACTCTAACTTTCTATGATTTTAACCGCTCCCGTGAGTCCAGTTTTAGATTCCGATGCTTCACTTCAGGTTTACTGTATCCCTTGGATCTTTATATTGACTATGAAACACAGAAATTGCATCCGAATTTAATACAAAAGGCACAATGCCGTCTTAAGTACAAGATGACTGACACTCTAACTTTCTATGATTTGAACCTATCCTGTGAGTCCAGTTTTAGATTCCGATGCTTCACTACAGGTTTACTGTATCCCTTGGACCTTCTTGTTGACGATGAAACACAGAAATTGCATCCGAATTTAATACAAAAGGCACAATGCCGTCTTAAGTACAAGAGCACTGACACTCTAACTTTCTATGATTTGAACCTCTCCTGTGAGTCCAGTTTTAGATTCCGATACTGCACTTCAGGTTTACTGTATCCCTTGGACCTTCTTATTGACGATGAATCACAGATATTGCATCCGAATTTAACACAAAAGGTACAATGCCGACTTAAGTACAAGATGACTGACACTCTAACTTTCTATGATTTGCACCTCTCCTCTGAGTCCTGTTTTAGATTCCGATGCTTCACTTCAGGTTTACTGTATCCCTTGGATCTTCTTATTGACGATGAAACACAGAAATTGCATACGAATTTAATACAAAAGGCACAATGCCGACTTAAGTACAAGAGCACTGACACTATAACTTTCTATGATTTGAACCTCTCCTGTGAGTCCAGTTTTAGTTTCCGATGCTTCACTTCAGGTTTACTGTATCCCTTGGACCTTCTTATTGACGATGAAACACAGAAATTGCATCCGAATTTAGTACAAAAAGCACAATGGCGCCTTAAGTACAAGAGCAATGACACTATAACTTTCTATGCTTTGAACCTGTCGTGTGAGTCCAGTTTTAGATTCCGATGCTTCACTTCAGGTTTACTGTATCCCTTGGACCTTCTTATTGACGATGAAACACAGAAATTGCATCCGAATTTAATACAAAAGGCACAATGCCCACTTAAGTACAAGATGACTGACACTCTAAGTTTCTATGATTTGAACCTTTTCTGTGAGTCCAGTTTTAGATTCCGATGCTTCACTTCAGGTTCACTGTATCCCTTGGACCTTCTAATTGCCTATGAAACACAGAAATTGCATCCGAATTTAATACAAAAGGCACAATGCCGTCTTATGTACAAGTTGATTGTCACTCTACCTTTCTATGATTTGAATCTTTGTTGTGAGTCCAGTTTTAGATTCCGATGCTTCACTACAGGTTTACTGTATCCCTTGGACCTTCTTATTGACCATGAAACACAGAAATTGCATCCGAATTTAATACAAAAGGCAAAATGCCGACTTATGCACAAGAGCACTGACACTATAACTTTCTATGATTTGAACCTCTCCTGTGAGTCCACTTTTAGATTCCAATGCTTCACTTCAGTTTTACTGTATCCCTTGGACCTTCTTATTGACGATGAATCGCAGAAATTGCATCCGAAATTAATACAAAAGGCACAATGCCGACTTAAGTACAAGAGCACTGACATTCTAACTTTCTATTATATGAACCCCTCCTCTGAGTCCAATTTTAGATTCCGATGCCTCACTTCAGGCTTACTGTATCCCTTGGACCTTCTTATTGACGATAAAACACAGAAATTGCATCCGAATTGAATAAGAGGCACAATGCCGATTTAAGTACTAGATGACTGACACTCTAACTTCCTATGATTTGAACCTCTCCGTGAGACCAGTTTTATATTCCGATGCTTCACTTCAGGGTTACTGTATCCCTTGGACCCCCTTATTGACTATGAAACACAGAAATTGCATCCGAATTTAATACAAAAAGCACAATGCCGACTTAAGTACAAGAGCACTGACACTATAACTTTCTATGATTTTAAACTCTCCTGTGAGTCCAGTTTTAGATTCCGATGCTTCACTTCAGGTTTACTGTATCCCTTGGATCTTCTTATTGACGATGAAACACAGAAACTGCATCCGAATTTAATACAAAAGACACAATGCCGGCTTAAGTAAAAGAGCACTGACACTATAACTTTCTATGATATGAACCTCTTCTGTGAGTCCAGTTTTAGAATCCGATGCTTCACTTCAGGTTTACTGTATCCTTTAGACATTCTTATTGACTATGAAACACAGAAATTGCATCCGAATTTAATACAAAAGGCACAATGCCGACTTAAGTACAAGAGCACTGACACTATAACTTTCTATGATTTGAACCTCTCCTGTGAGTCCAGTTTTAGTTTCCGATGCTTCACTTCAGGTTTACTGTATCCCTTGGACCTTCTTATCGACGATGAAACACAGAAATTGCATCCGAATTTAGTACAAAAAGCACAATTGCGCCTTAAGTACAAGAGCATTGACACTATAACTTTCTATGCTTTGAACCTGTCCTGTGAGTCCAGTTTTAGATTCCGATGCTTCACTTCAGGTTGACTGTATCCCTTGGACCTTCTTATTGACGATGAAACACAGAAATTGCTTTCGAATTTAATACAAAAGGCACAATGCCCACTTAAGTACAAGATGACTGACTATCTAAGTTTCTATGATTTGAACCTCTACTGTGAGTCCAGTTTTAGATTCCGATGCTTCACTACAGGTTTACTGTCCCCTTTGGACCTTCTTATTGACTATGAAACACAGAAATTGCATCCGAATTGAATACAAAAGGCACAATGCCGACTTAAGTACAAGGTGACTGACACTCTAACTTTCTATGATTGGAACCTCTTCTGTGAGTCCAGTTTTAGATTCCGATGCTTCACTTCAGGTTTACTGTATCCCTTGGACCTTCTTATTGCCTATGAAACACAGAAATTGCATCCGAATTTAATACAAAAAGCACAATGCCGACTTAAGTACAAGATAACTGACACTCTAACTTTCTATGATTTTAAACTCTCCTGTGAGTCCAGTTTTAGATTCCGATGCTTCACTTCAGGTTTACTGTATCCCTTGGATCTTCTTATTGACGATGAAACACAGAAACTGCATCCGAATTTAATACAAAAGACACAATGCCGGCTTAAGTAAAAGAGCACTGACACTATAACTTTCTATGATATGAACCTCTTCTGTGAGTCCAGTTTTAGAATCCGATGCTTCACTTCAGGTTTACTGTATCCTTTAGACATTCTTATTGACTATGAAACACAGAAATTGCATCCGAATTTAATACAAAAGGCACAATGCCGACTTAAGTACAAGAGCACTGACACTATAACTTTCTATGATTTGAACCTCTCCTGTGAGTCCAGTTTTAGTTTCCGATGCTTCACTTCAGGTTTACTGTATCCCTTGGACCTTCTTATCGACGATGAAACACAGAAATTGCATCCGAATTTAGTACAAAAAGCACAATTGCGCCTTAAGTACAAGAGCATTGACACTATAACTTTCTATGCTTTGAACCTGTCCTGTGAGTCCAGTTTTAGATTCCGATGCTTCACTTCAGGTTGACTGTATCCCTTGGACCTTCTTATTGACGATGAAACACAGAAATTGCTTTCGAATTTAATACAAAAGGCACAATGCCCACTTAAGTACAAGATGACTGACTATCTAAGTTTCTATGATTTGAACCTCTACTGTGAGTCCAGTTTTAGATTCCGATGCTTCACTACAGGTTTACTGTATCCCTTGGACCTTCTTATTGACCATGAAACACAGAAATTGCATCCGAATTTAATACAAAAGGCACAATGCCGACTTAAGTACAAGAGCACTGACACTATATCTTTCTATGATTTGAACCTCTCCTGTGAGTTTACTTTTAGATTCCAATGCTTCACTTCAGTTTTACTGTATCCCTTGGACCTTCTTATGACGATGAATCGCTGAAATTGCATCCTAATTTAATACAAAAGGCACAATGACGACTTAAGTACAAGAGCACTGACATTCTAAATTTCTATTATATGAACCCCTCCTCTGAGTCCAATTTTAGATTCCGATGCCTCACTTCAGGCTTACTGTATCCCTTGGACCTTCTTATTGACGATGAAACACAGAAATTGCATCCGAATTGAATACAAGAGGCACAATGCCGATTTAAGTACTAGATGACTGACACTCTAACTTCCTATGATTTGAACCTCTCCTGTGAGACCAGTTTTATATTCGGATGCTTCACTTCAGGTTTACTGTATCCCTTGGACCCTCTTTTTGACTATGAAACACAGAAATTGCATCCGAATTTAATACAAAAAGCACAATGCCGACTTAAGTACAAGATGACTGACACTCTAACTTTCTATGATTTGAAACTCTCCTGTGAGTTCAGTTTTAGATTCCGATGCTTCACTTCAGGTTTACTGTATCCCTTGGATCTTCTTATTGACGATGAAACACAGAAATTGCATCCGAATTTAATACAGAGGACACAATGCCGGCTTAAGTAAAAGCGCACTGACACTATAACTTTCTATGATTTGAACCTATTCTGTGAGTCCAGTTTTAGATTCCGATGCTTCACTTCAGGTTTACTGTATCCCTTGGACCTTCCTATTGACGATGAAACACAGAAATTGCATCCGAATTTAATACAAAAGGCACAATGCCGACTTAAGTACAAGGCCACTTACACTATTACTTTCTACGATTTGAACCTCTCCTGTGAGTTCAGTCTTAGATTCCGATGCTTCACTTCAGGATTACTGTATCCCATGGACCTTCTTATTGATGATGAAACACAGAAATTGCATCCGAATTTAATACAAAAGGCACAATGCCAACTTAAGTACAAGAGCACTGACACTATAACTTTCTACGATTTGAACCTCTCCTGTGAGCCCAGTTTTAGATTCCGATGCTTCACTTCAGGTTTACTGTATCCCCTGGACCTTCTTATTGATGATGAAACACAGAAATTGCATCCGAATTTATTACAAAAGCCACAATGCCGACTTAAGTACAAGAGCACGGACACTCTAACTTTCTATGATTTGAACCTCTCCTGTGAGTCCAGTTTTTGATTCCGATGCTTCACTTCAGGTTTACTGTATCCCTTGGACCTTCTTATTGACGATGAAACACAGAAATTGCTTCCGAATGTAATACAAGAGGAACAATGCCGACTTAAGTAAAGATGACTGACACTCTAACTGTCTATGATTTGAACCTCTCCTGTGAGTCCAGTTTTAGATTCCGATGCTTGACTTCAGGTTTACTGTATCCCTTGGATCTTCTTATTGACGATGAAACACAGAAATTGCATCCGTATTTAATACAAAAGGCACAATGCCGACTTAAGTACAAGAGCACTGACACTATAACTTTCTGTGATTTGAACCTCTCCTGTGAGTGCAGTTTTAGTTTCCGATGCTTCATTTCAGGATTACTCTATCCCTTGGACCCTCTTATTGACGATGAAACACAGAAATTGCATCCGAATTTTATACAAATGGCACAATGCCGAATTAAGCACAAGATGACTGACACTTTAACTTCCTATTATTCGAACCTCTCCTGTGAGTCCAGTTTTAGATTCCGATGCTTCACTTCAGGTTTACTGTATCCCTTGGACCTTCTTATTGACGATGAAACACAGAAATTGCATCCGAATTTAATACAAAAGGCACAATGCCGACTTAAGTACAAGATGACTGACACTATAACTGTCTTTGATTTGAACCTCTCCTGTGAGCCCAGTTTTAGATTCCGATGCTTCACTTCAGGTTTACTGTATCCCTTGGACCTTCTTATTGACGATGAAACACAGAAATTGCATCCGAATTTAGTACAAAAAGCACAATGGCGACTTAAGTACAAGAGCATTGACACTATAACTTTCTATGATTTGAACCTGTCCTGTGAGTCCAGTTTTAGATTCCGATGTTTCACTTCAGGTTTACTGTATCCCTTGGACCTTCTTATTGACGATGAAACACAGAAATTGCATCCGAATTTAATACAAAAGGCACAATGCCGCCTTAAGTACAAGATGACTGACACTCTAACAATCTATGATTTGAACCATTGTTGTGAGTCCAGTTTTAGATTCCGATGCTTCACTACAGGTTTACTGTATCCCTTGGACCTTCTTATTGACGATGAAACACAGAAATTGCATCCGAATTTAATACAAAATGCATAATGCCGACTTCAGTACAAGAGCACTGACACTATAACTTTCTATGATTTGAACCTTTCCTGTGAGTCCAGTTTTAAATTCCAATGCTTCACATCAGTTTTACTGTATCCCTTGGACCTTCTCATGGACGATGAATCGCAGAAATTGCATCCGAATTTAATACAAAAGGCACAATGCCGACTTAAGTACAAGAGCACTGACACTCTAACTATCTATGATATGAACCTTTCCTCTGTGTCCAATTTTAGATTCCGATGCTTCACTTCAGGCTTACTGTATCCCTTGGACCTTCTTATTGACGATGAAACACAGAAATTGCATCCGAATTGAATACAACAGGCACAATGCCGACTTAAGTAAAAGATGACTGACACACTAACTTCCTTTGATTTGGACCTCTCCTGTGAGTCCAGTTTTAGATTCCGATGCTTCACTTCAGGTTTACTGTATCCCTTGGACCTTCCTATTGGCGATGAAACACAGAAATTGCATACGAATTTAATACAAAGGCACATTGCCGACTTATGTACAAGGGCACTGACACTATAACTTTCTACGATTTATACCTCTCCTGTGAGTTCAGTCTTAGAGTCCGATGCTTCACTTCAGGTTTACTGTATCCCTTGGACCTTCTTATTGACGATGAAACACAGAAATTGCATCCGAATTTAATACAAAAGGCACAATGCCGACTTAAGTACAAGAGCACTGACACTATAACTTTCTACGATTTGAAACTCTCCTGTGAGTCCAGTTTTAGATTCCGATGCTTCACTTCAGGTTTACTGTATCCCTTGGACCTTCTTATTGACGATGAAACACAGAAATTGCAGACGAATTTAATACGAAAGCCACAATGCCGACTTAAGTACAAGAGCACGGACACTCTAACTTTCTATGATTTGAACCTCTCCTGTGAGTGCAGTTTTTGATTCCGATGCTTCACTTCAGGTTTACTGTATCCCTTGGACCTTCTTATTGACGGTGAAACACAGAAATAGTATCCGAATTTAATACAAAAGGAACAATGCCGACTTAAGTACAAGATGACTGACACTCTAACTGTCTATGATTTGAACCTCTCCTGTGAGTCCAATTTTAGATTCCGATGCTTCCCTTCAGGTTTACTGTATCCCTTGGATCATCTTATTGACGATGAATCACAGAAATTGCATCCGAATTTAAATCAAAAGGCACAATGCCGTCTTAAGTACAAGAGCACTGACACATTAACTTTCTATGATTTGAACCTCTCCTGTGAGTGCAGTTTTAGTTTCCGATGCTTCACTTCAGGATTACTGTATCCCGTGGACCTTCTTATTGACGATGAAACACAGAAATTGCATCCGAATTTAATACAAATGGCACAATGCCGACTTAAGTACAACATGACTGACACTTTAAATTTCTATAATTTGAACCTCTCCTGTGAGTCCAGTTTTAGATTCCGATGCTTCACTTCACGTTTACTGTATTCCTTGGACCGGCTTATTGACGATGAAACACAGAAATTGCATCCCAATTTAATACAAAAGGCACAATGCCGACTAAAGTACAAGATGACTGACACTCTATTTTTCTATGATTCGAAACTCTCCTGTGAGTCCAGATTTAGATTCCGATGCTTCACTTCAGGTTTACTGTATCCCTTGGACCTTCTCATTAACGATGAAACACTGAAATTGCATCCGAATTTAATACAAAATGCACAATGGTGACTTAAATACAAGATGACTGACACTATAACTTTCTATGATTTGAACCTCTCCTGTGAGTCAAGTTTTAGATTCCGATGCTTCACATCAGGTTTACTGTATCTCTTGGACCTTCTTATTGACGATGAAACACAGAAATAGCATCCGAATTTAATACAAAAGGCACAAGGCCGACTTAAGTACAAGAGCACTGACACTATAACTTTCTTTGATTTGAACCTCTCCTGTGAGTACAGTTTTAGATTCCGATGCTTCACTTCAGGTTTACTGTATCCCTGGGATCTTCTTATTGACGAAGAAACACAGAAATTGCATTCGAATTTAATACAAAAGGCATAATGCCGACGTAATTACAAGAGCACTGACACTCTAACTTTCTATGATATGAACCTCTTCTGTGAGTCCAGTTTTAGAATCCGATGCTTCACTTCAGGTTTACTGTATCCTTTGGACATTCTTATTGACTATGAAACACAGAAATTGCATCCGAATCCAATACAAAAGGCACAAGGCCGACTTAAGTACAAGAGCACTGACACTATAACTTTCTTTGATTTGAACCTCTCCTGTGAGTCCAGTTTTAGATTCCGATGCTTCACTTCAGGTTTACTGTATCCCTTGGACCTTCTTATTGACAATGAAACACAGAAATTGCATCCGAATTTAATACAAAAGGCACAATGCCAACTTAAGTACAAGAGCACTGACACTATAACTTTCTACGATTTGAACCTCTCCTGTGAGCCCAGTTTTAGATTCCGATGCTTCACTTCAGGTTTACTGTATCCCTTGGACCTTCTTATTGATGATGAAACACAGAAATTGCATCCGAATTTGTTACAAAAGCCACAATGCCGACTTAAGTACAAGAGCACGGACCCTCTAACTTTCTATGATTTGAACCTCTCCTGTGAGTCCAGTTTTTGATTCCGATGCTTCACTTCAGGTTTACTGTATCCCTTGGACCTTCTTATTGACGATGAAACACAGAAATTGCTTCCGAATGTAATACAAGAGGAACAATGCCGACTTAAGTAAAGATGACTGACACTCTAACTGTCTATGATTTGAACCTCTCCTGTGAGTCCAGTTTTAGATTCCGATGCTTGACTTCAGGTTTACTGTATCCCTTGGATCTTCTTATTGACGATGAAACACAGAAATTGCATCCGTATTTAATACAAAAGGCACAATGCCGACTTAAGTACAAGAGCACTGACACTATAACTTTCTATGATTTGAACCTCTCCTGTGAGTGCAGTTTTAGTTTCCGATGCTTCATTTCAGGATTACTCTATCCCTTGGACCCTCTTATTGACGATGAAACACAGAAATTGCATCCGAATTTTATACAAATGGCACAATGCCGACTTAAGCACAAGATGACTGACACTTTAACTTTCTATTATTCGAACCTCTCCTGTGAGTCCAGTTTTAGATTCCGATGCTTCACTTCAGGTTTACTGTATCCCTTGGACCTTCTTATTGACGATGAAACACAGAAATTGCATCCGAATTTAATACAAAAGGCACAATGCCGACTTAAGTACAAGATGACTGACACTATAACTGTCTTTGATTTGAACCTCTCCTGTGAGCCCAGTTTTAGATTCCGATGCTTCACTTCAGGTTTACTGTATCCCTTGGACCTTCTTATTGACGATGAAACACAGAAATTGCATCCGAATTTAGTACAAAAAGCACAATGGCGACTTAAGTACAAGAGCATTGACACTATAACTTTCTATGATTTGAACCTGTCCTGTGAGTCCAGTTTTAGATTCCGATGTTTCACTTCAGGTTTACTGTATCCCTTGGACATTCTTATTGACGATGAAATACAGAAATTGCATCCGAATTTAATACAAAAGGCACAATGCCGCCTTAAGTACAAGATGACTGACACTCTAACAATCTATGATTTGAACCATTGTTGTGAGTCCAGTTTTAGATTCCGATGCTTCACTACAGGTTTACTGCATCCCTTGGACCTTCTTATTGACGATGAAACACAGAAATTGCATCCGAATTTAATACAAAATGCATAATGCCGACTTCAGTACAAGAGCACTGACACTATAACTTTCTATGATTTGAACCTTTCCTGTGAGTCCACTTTTAGATTCCAATGCTTCACATCAGTTTTACTGTATCCCTTGGACCTTCTCATGGACGATGAATCGCAGAAATTGCATCCGAATTTAATACAAAAGGCACAATGCCGACTTAAGTACAAGAGCACTGACACTCTAACTTTCTATGATATGAACCTTTCCTCTGTGTCCAATTTTAGATTCCGATGCTTCACTTCAGGCTTACTGTATCCCTTGGACCTTCTTATTGACGATGAAACACAGAAATTGCATCCGAATTGAATACAACAGGCACAATGCCGACTTAAGTACAAGATGACTGACACACTAACTTCCTTTGATTTGGACCTCTCCTGTGAGTCCAGTTTTAGATTCCGATGCTTCACTTCAGGGTTACTGTATCCCTTGGATCTTCTTATTGACGATGAAGCACAGAAATTGCAATCGAATTTAATACAAAAGGCACAATCCCGGCTTAATTAAAAGAGCACTGACACTCTAACTTTCTATGATATGAACCTCTCCTGTGAGTCCAATTTTAGAATCCGATGCTTCACTTCAGGTTTACTGTATCCTTTGGACATTCTTATTGACTATGAAACACAGAAATTGCATCCGAATCCAATACAAAGGGCACAAGGCCGACTTAAGTACAAGAGCACTGACACTATAGCTTTCTTTGATTTGAACCTCTCCTGTGAGTCCAGTTTTAGATTCCGATGCTTCACTTCAGGATTACTGTATCCGTTGGACCTTCTTATTGACAATGAAACACAGAAATTGCATCCGAATTTAATACAAAAGGCACAATGCCAACTTAAGTACAAGAGCACTGACACTATAACTTTCTACGATTTGAACCTCTCCTGTGAGCCCAGTTTTAGATTCCGATGCTTCACTTCAGGTTTACTGTATCCCTTGGACCTTCTTATTGATGATGAAACACAGAAATTGCATCCGAATTTATTACAAAAGCCACAATGCCGACTTAAGTACAAGAGCACGGACACTCTAACTTTCTATGATTTGAACCTCTCCTGTGAGTCCAGTTTTTGATTCCGATGCTTCACTTCAGGTTTACTGTATCCCTTGGACCTTCTTATTGACGATGAAACACAGAAATTGCATCCGAATTTAATACAAAAGGCACAATGCCGACTTAAGTACAAGATGACTGACACTATAACTGTCTTTGATTTGAACCTCTCCTGTGAGCCCAGTTTTAGATTCCGATGCTTCACTTCAGGTTTACTGTATCCCTTGGACCTTCTTATTGACGATGAAACACAGAAATTGCATCCGAATTTAGTACAAAAAGCACAATGGCGACTTAAGTACAAGAGCATTGACACTATAACTTTCTATGATTTGAACCTGTCCTGTGAGTCCAGTTTTAGATTCCGATGTTTCACTTCAGGTTTACTGTATCCCTTGGACCTTCTTATTGACGATGAAACACAGAAATTGCATCCGAATTTAATACAAAAGGCACAATGCCGCCTTAAGTACAAGATGACTGACACTCTAACAATCTATGATTTGAACCATTGTTGTGAGTCCAGTTTTAGATTCCGATGCTTCACTACAGGTTTACTGCATCCCTTGGACCTTCTTATTGACGATGAAACACAGAAATTGCATCCGAATTTAATACAAAATGCATAATGCCGACTTCAGTACAAGAGCACTGACACTATAACTTTCTATGATTTGAACCTTTCCTGTGAGTCCAGTTTTAGATTCCAATGCTTCACATCAGTTTTACTGTATCCCTTGGACCTTCTCATGGACGATGAATCGCAGAAATTGCATCCGAATTTAATACAAAAGGCACAATGCCGACTTAAGTACAAGAGCACTGACACTCTAACTTTCTATGATATGAACCTTTCCTCTGTGTCCAATTTTAGATTCCGATGCTACACTTCAGGCTTACTGTATCCCTTGGACCTTCTTATTGACGATGAAACACAGATATTGCATCCGAATTAAATACAACAGGCACAATGCCGACTTAAGTACAAGATGACTGACACACTAACTTCCTTTGATTTGGACCTCTCCTGTGAGTCCAGTTTTAGATTCCGATGCTTCACTTCAGGGTTACTGTATCCCTTGGATCTTCTTATTGACGATGAAGCACAGAAATTGCATCCGAAATTAATACAAAAGGCACAATCCCGGCTTAATTAAAAGAGCACTGATACTATAACTTTCTATGATCTGAACCTATCCTGTGAGTCCAGTTTTAGATTCCGATGCTTCACTTCAGGTTTACTGTATCCCTTGGACCTTCCTATTGACGATGAAACACAGAAATTGCATACGAATTTAATACAAAAGGCACATTGCCGACTTAAGTACAAGGGCACTGACACTATAACTTTCTACGATTTATACCTCTCCTGTGAGTTCAGTTTTAGAGTCCGATGCTTCACTTCAGGTTTACTGTATCCCTTGGACCTTCTTATTGACGATGAAACACAGAAATTGCATCCGAATTTAATACAAAAGGCACAATGCCGACTTAAGTACAAGAGCACTGACACTATAACTTTCTACGATTTGAAACTCTCCTGTGAGTCCAGTTTTAGATTCCGATGCTTCACTTCAGGTTTACTGTATCCCTTGGACCTTCTTATTGACGATGAAACACAGAAATTGCAGACGAATTTAATACGAAAGCCACAATGCCGACTTAAGTACAAGAGCACGGACACTCTAACTTTCTATGATTTGAACCTCTCCTGTGAGTCCAGTTTTTGATTCCGATGCTTCACTTCAGGTTTACTGTATCCCTTGGACCTTCTTATTGACGGTGAAACACAGAAATAGTATCCGAATTTAATACAAAAGGAACAATGCCGACTTAAGTACAAGATGACTGACACTCTAACTGTCTATGATTTGAACCTCTCCTGTGAGTCCAATTTTAGATTCCGATGCTTCCCTTCAGGTTTACTGTATCCCTTGGATCATCTTATTGACGATGAATCACAGAAATTGCATCCGAATTTAAATCAAAAGGCACAATGCCGTCTTAAGTACAAGAGCACTGACACATTAACTTTCTATGATTTGAACCTCTCCTGTGAGTGCAGTTTTAGTTTCCGATGCTTCACTTCAGGATTACTGTATCCCTTGGACCTTCTTATTGACGATGAAACACAGAAATTGCATCCGAATTTAATACAAATGGCACAATGCCGACTTAAGTACAACATGACTGACACTTTAAATTTCTATAATTTGAACCTCTCCTGTGAGTCCAGTTTTAGATTCCGATGCTTCACTTCACGTTTACTGTATTCCTTGGACCGACTTATTGACGATGAAACACAGAAATTGCATCCCAATTTAATACAAAAGGCACAATGCCGACTAAAGTACAAGATGACTGACACTCTATTTTTCTATGATTCGAAACTCTCCTGTGAGTCCAGATTTAGATTCCGATGCTTCACTTCAGGTTTACTGTATCCCTTGGACCTTCTCATTAACGATGAAACACTGAAATTGCATCCGAATTTAATACAAAATGCACAATGGTGACTTAAATACAAGATGACTGACACTATAACTTTCTATGATTTGAACCTCTCCTGTGAGTCAAGTTTTAGATTCCGATGCTTCACATCAGGTTTACTGTATCTCTTGGACCTTCTTATTGACGATGAAACACAGAAATAGCATCCGAATTTAATACAAAAGGCACAAGGCCGACTTAAGTACAAGAGCACTGACACTATAACTTTCTTTGATTTGAACCTCTCCTGTGAGTACAGTTTTAGATTCCGATGCTTCACTTCAGGTTTACTGTATCCCTGGGATCTTCTTATTGACGAAGAAACACAGAAATTGCATTCGAATTTAATACAAAAGGCATAATGCCGACGTAATTACAAGAGCACTGACACTCTAACTTTCTATGATATGAACCTCTTCTGTGAGTCCAGTTTTAGAATCCGATGCTTCACTTCAGGTTTACTGTATCCTTTGGACATTCTTATTGACTATGAAACACAGAAATTGCATCCGAATCCAATACAAAAGGCACAAGGCCGACTTAAGTACAAGAGCACTGACACTATAACTTTCTTCGATTTGAACCTCTCCTGTGAGTCCAGTTTTAGATTCCGATGCTTCACTTCAGGTTTACTGTATCCCTTGGACCTTCTTATTGACAATGAAACACAGAAATTGCATCCGAATTTAATACAAAAGGCACAATGCCAACTTAAGTACAAGAGCACTGACACTATAACTTTCTACGATTTGAACCTCTCCTGTGAGCCCAGTTTTAGATTCCGATGCTTCACTTCAGGTTTACTGTATCCCTTGGACCTTCTTATTGATGATGAAACACAGAAATTGCATCCGAATTTATTACAAAAGCCACAATGCCGACTTAAGTACAAGAGCACGGACACTCTAACTTTCTATGATTTGAACCTCTCCTGTGAGTCCAGTTTTTGATTCCGATGCTTCACTTCAGGTTTACTGTATCCCTTGGACCTTCTTATTGACGATGAAACACAGAAATTGCTTCCGAATGTAATACAAGAGGAACAATGCCGACTTAAGTAAAGATGACTGACACTCTAACTGTCTATGATTTGAACCTCTCCTGTGAGTCCAGTTTTAGATTCCGATGCTTGACTTCAGGTTTACTGTATCCCTTGGATCTTCTTATTGACGATGAAACACAGAAATTGCATCCGTATTTAATACAAAAGGCACAATGCCAACTTAAGTACAAGAGCACTGACACTATAACTTTCTATGATTTGAACCTCTCCTGTGAGTGCAGTTTTAGTTTCCGATGCTTCATTTCAGGATTACTCTATCCCTTGGACCCTCTCATTGACGATGAAACACAGAAATTGCATCCGAATTTTATACAAATGGCACAATGCCGACTTAAGCACAAGATGACTGACACTTTAACTTTCTATTATTCGAACCTCTCCTGTGAGTCCAGTTTTAGATTCCGATGCTTCACTTCAGGTTTACTGTATCCCTTGGACCTTCTTATTGAACATGAAACACAGAAATTGCATCCGAATTTAATACAAAAGGCACAATGCCGACTTAAGTACAAGATGACTGACACTATAACTGTCTCTGATTTGAACCTCTCCTGTGAGCCCAGTTTTAGATTCCGATGCTTCACTTCAGGTTTACTGTATCCCTTGGACCTTCTTATTGACGATGAAACACAGAAATTGCATCCGAATTTAGTACAAAAAGCACAATGGCGACTTAAGTACAAGTGCATTAACACTATAACTTTCTATGATTTGAACCTGTCCTGTGAGTCCAGTTTTAGATTCCGATGTTTCACTTCAGGTTTACTGTATCCCTTGGACCTTCTTATTGACGATGAAACACAGAAATTGCATCCGAATTTAATACAAAAGGCACAATGCCGCCTTAAGTACAAGATGACTGACACTCTAACAATCTATGATTTGAACCATTGTTGTGAGTCCAGTTTTAGATTCCGATGCTTCACTACAGGTTTACTGCATCCCTTGGACCTTCTTATTGACGATGAAACACAGAAATTGCATCCGAATTTAATACAAAATGCATAATGCCGACTTCAGTACAAGAGCACTGACACTATAACTTTCTATGATTTGAACCTTTCCTGTGAGTCCAGTTTTAGATTCCAATGCTTCACATCAGTTTTACTGTATCCCTTGGACCTTCTCATGGACGATGAATCGCAGAAATTGCATCCGAATTTAATACAAAAGGCACAATGCCGACTTAAGTACAAGAGCACTGACACTCTAACTTTCTATGATATGAACCTTTCCTCTGTGTCCAATTTTAGATTCCGATGCTTCACTTCAGGCTTACTGTATCCCTTGGACCTTCTTATTGACGATGAAACACAGAAATTGCATCCGAATTAAATACAACAGGCACAATGCCGACTTAAGTACAAGATGACTGACACACTAACTTCCTTTGATTTGGACCTCTCCTGTGAGTCCAGTTTTAGATTCCGATGCTTCACTTCAGGGTTACTGTATCCCTTGGATCTTCTTATTGACGATGAAGCACAGAAATTGCATCCGAATTTAATACAAAAGGCACAATCCCGGCTTAATTAAAAGAGCACTGATACTATAACTTTCTATGATCTGAACCTATCCTGTGAGTCCAGTTTTAGATTCCGATGCTTCACTTCAGGTTTACTGTATCCCTTGGACCTTCCTATTGACGATGAAACACAGAAATTGCATACGAATTTAATACAAAAGGCACATTGCCGACTTAAGTACAAGGGCACTGACACTATAACTTTCTACGATTTATACCTCTCCTGTGAGTTCAGTTTTAGAGTCCGATGCTTCACTTCAGGTTTACTGTATCCCTTGGACCTTCTTATTGACGATGAAACACAGAAATTGCATCCGAATTTAATACAAAAGGCACAATGCCGACTTAAGTACAAGAGCACTGACACTATAACTTTCTACGATTTGAAACTCTCCTGTGAGTCCAGTTTTAGATTCCGATGCTTCACTTCAGGTTTACTGTATCCCTTGGACCTTCTTATTGACGATGAAACACAGAAATTGCAGACGAATTTAATACGAAAGCCACAATGCCGACTTAAGTACAAGAGCACGGACACTCTAACTTTCTATGATTTGAACCTCTCCTGTGAGTCCAGTTTTTGATTCCGATGCTTCACTTCAGGTTTACTGTATCCCTTGGACCTTCTTATTGACGGTGAAACACAGAAATAGTATCCGAATTTAATACAAAAGGAACAATGCCGACTTAAGTACAAGATGACTGACACTCTAACTGTCTATGATTTGAACCTCTCCTGTGAGTCCAATTTTAGATTCCGATGCTTCCCTTCAGGTTTACTGTATCCCTTGGATCATCTTATTGACGATGAATCACAGAAATTGCATCCGAATTTAAATCAAAAGGCACAATGCCGTCTTAAGTACAAGAGCACTGACACATTAACTTTCTATGATTTGAACCTCTCCTGTGAGTGCAGTTTTAGTTTCCGATGCTTCACTTCAGGATTACTGTATCCCTTGGACCTTCTTATTGACGATGAAACACAGAAATTGCATCCGAATTTAATACAAATGGCACAATGCCGACTTAAGTACAACATGACTGACACTTTAAATTTCTATAATTTGAACCTCTCCTGTGAGTCCAGTTTTAGATTCCGATGCTTCACTTCACGTTTACTGTATTCCTTGGACCGGCTTATTGACGATGAAACACAGAAATTGCATCCGAATTTAATACAAAAGGCACAATGCCGACTAAAGTACAAGATGACTGACACTCTATTTTTCTATGATTCGAAACTCTCCTGTGAGTCCAGATTTAGATTCCGATGCTTCACTTCAGGTTTACTGTATCCCTTGGACCTTCTCATTAACGATGAAACACTGAAATTGCATCCGAATTTAATACAAAATGCACAATGGTGACTTAAATACAAGATGACTGACACTATAACTTTCTATGATTTGAACCTCTCCTGTGAGTCAAGTTTTAGATTCCGATGCTTCACATCAGGTTTACTGTATCTCTTGGACCTTCTTATTGACGATGAAACACAGAAATAGCATCCGAATTTAATACAAAAGGCACAAGGCCGACTTAAGTACAAGAGCACTGACACTATAACTTTCTTTGATTTGAACCTCTCCTGTGAGTACAGTTTTAGATTCCGATGCTTCACTTCAGGTTTACTGTATCCCTGGGATCTTCTTATTGACGAAGAAACACAGAAATTGCATTCGAATTTAATACAAAAGGCATAATGCCGACGTAATTACAAGAGCACTGACACTCTAACTTTCTATGATATGAACCTCTTCTGTGAGTCCAGTTTTAGAATCCGATGCTTCACTTCAGGTTTACTGTATCCTTTGGACATTCTTATTGACTATGAAACACAGAAATTGCATCCGAATCCAATACAAAAGGCACAAGGCCGACTTAAGTACAAGAGCACTGACACTATAACTTTCTTCGATTTGAAACTCTCCTGTGAGTCCAGTTTTAGATTCCGATGCTTCACTTCAGGTTTACTGTATCCCTTGGACCTTCTTATTGACAATGAAACACAGAAATTGCATCCGAATTTAATACAAAAGGCACAATGCCAACTTAAGTACAAGAGCACTGACACTATAACTTTCTACGATTTGAACCTCTCCTGTGAGCCCAGTTTTAGATTCCGATGCTTCACTTCAGGTTTACTGTATCCCTTGGACCTTCTTATTGATGATGAAACACAGAAATTGCATCCGAATTTATTACAAAAGCCACAATGCCGACTTAAGTACAAGAGCACGGACACTCTAACTTTCTATGATTTGAACCTCTCCTGTGAGTCCAGTTTTTGATTCCGATGCTTCACTTCAGGTTTACTGTATCCCTTGGACCTTCTTATTGACGATGAAACACAGAAATTGCTTCCGAATGTAATACAAGAGGAACAATGCCGACTTAAGTAAAGATGACTGACACTCTAACTGTCTATGATTTGAACCTCTCCTGTGAGTCCAGTTTTAGATTCCGATGCTTGACTTCAGGTTTACTGTATCCCTTGGATCTTCTTATTGACGATGAAACACAGAAATTGCATCCGTATTTAATACAAAAGGCACAATGCCGACTTAAGTACAAGAGCACTGACACTATAACTTTCTATGATTTGAACCTCTCCTGTGAGTGCAGTTTTAGTTTCCGATGCTTCATTTCAGGATTACTCTATCCCTTGGACCCTCTTATTGACGATGAAACACAGAAATTGCATCCGAATTTTATACAAATGGCACAATGCCGACTTAAGCACAAGATGACTGACACTTTAACTTTCTATTATTCGAACCTCTCCTGTGAGTCCAGTTTTAGATTCCGATGCTTCACTTCAGGTTTACTGTATCCCTTGGACCTTCTTATTGACGATGAAACACAGAAATTGCATCCGAATTTAATACAAAAGGCACAATGCCGACTTAAGTACAAGATGACTGACACTATAACTGTCTTTGATTTGAACCTCTCCTGTGAGCCCAGTTTTAGATTCCGATGCTTCACTTCAGGTTTACTGTATCCCTTGGACCTTCTTATTGACGATGAAACACAGAAATTGCATCCGAATTTAGTACAAAAAGCACAATGGCGACTTAAGTACAAGAGCATTGACACTATAACTTTCTATGATTTGAACCTGTCCTGTGAGTCCAGTTTTAGATTCCGATGTTTCACTTCAGGTTTACTGTATCCCTTGGACCTTCTTATTGACGATGAAACACAGAAATTGCATCCGAATTTAATACAAAAGGCACAATGCCGCCTTAAGTACAAGATGACTGACACTCTAACAATCTATGATTTGAACCATTGTTGTGAGTCCAGTTTTAGATTCCGATGCTTCACTACAGGTTTACTGCATCCCTTGGACCTTCTTATTGACGATGAAACACAGAAATTGCATCCGAATTTAATACAAAATGCATAATGCCGACTTCAGTACAAGAGCACTGACACTATAACTTTCTATGATTTGAACCTTTCCTGTGAGTCCAGTTTTAGATTCCAATGCTTCACATCAGTTTTACTGTATCCCTTGGACCTTCTCATGGACGATGAATCGCAGAAATTGCATCCGAATTTAATACAAAAGGCACAATGCCGACTTAAGTACAAGAGCACTGACACTCTAACTTTCTATGATATGAACCTTTCCTCTGTGTCCAATTTTAGATTCCGATGCTTCACTTCAGGCTTACTGTATCCCTTGGACCTTCTTATTGACGATGAAACACAGAAATTGCATCCGAATTAAATACAACAGGCACAATGCCGACTTAAGTACAAGATGACTGACACACTAACTTCCTTTGATTTGGACCTCTCCTGTGAGTCCAGTTTTAGATTCCGATGCTTCACTTCAGGGTTACTGTATCCCTTGGATCTTCTTATTGACGATGAAGCACAGAAATTGCATCCGAATTTAATACAAAAGGCACAATCCCGGCTTAATTAAAAGAGCACTGATACTATAACTTTCTATGATCTGAACCTATCCTGTGAGTCCAGTTTTAGATTCCCATGCTTCACTTCAGGTTTACTGTATCCCTTGGACCTTCCTATTGACGATGAAACACAGAAATTGCATACGAATTTAATACAAAAGGCACATTGCCGACTTAAGTACAAGGGCACTGACACTATAACTTTCTACGATTTATACCTCTCCTGTGAGTTCAGTTTTAGAGTCCGATGCTTCACTTCAGGTTTACTGTATCCCTTGGACCTTCTTATTGACGATGAAACACAGAAATTGCATCCGAATTTAATACAAAAGGCACAATGCCGACTTAAGTACAAGAGCACTGACACTATAACTTTCTACGATTTGAAACTCTCCTGTGAGTCCAGTTTTAGATTCCGATGCTTCACTTCAGGTTTACTGTATCCCTTGGACCTTCTTATTGACGATGAAACACAGAAATTGCAGACGAATTTAATACGAAAGCCCACAATGCCGACTTAAGTACAAGAGCACGGACACTCTAACTTTCTATGATTTGAACCTCTCCTGTGAGTCCAGTTTTTGATTCCGATGCTTCACTTCAGGTTTACTGTATCCCTTGGACCTTCTTATTGACGGTGAAACACAGAAATAGTATCCGAATTTAATACAAAAGGAACAATGCCGACTTAAGTACAAGATGACTGACACTCTAACTGTCTATGATTTTGAACCTCTCCTGTGAGTCCAATTTTAGATTCCGATGCTTCCCTTCAGGTTTACTGTATCCCTTGGATCATCTATTGACGATGAATCACAGAAATTGCATCCGAATTTAAATCAAAAGGCACAATGCCGTCTTAAGTACAAGAGCACTGACACATTAACTTTCTATGATTTGAACCTCTCCTGTGAGTGCAGTTTTTAGTTTCCGATGCTTCACTTCAGGATTACTGTATCCCTTGGACCTTCTTATTGACGATGAAACACAGAAATTGCATCCGAATTTAATACAAATGGCACAATGCCGACTTAAGTACAACATGAGTGACACTTTAAATTTCTATGATTTGAACCTCTCCTGTGAGTCCAGTTTTAGATTCCGATGCTTTCACTTCACGTTTACTGTATTCCTTGGACCGGCTTATTGACGATGAAACACAGAAATTGCATCCCAATTTAATACAAAAGGCACAATGCCGACTAAAGTACAAGATGACTGACACTCTATTTTTCTATGATTCGAAACTCTCCTGTGAGTCCAGATTTAGATTCCGATGCTTCACTTCAGGTTTACTGTATCCCTTGGACCTTCTCATTAACGATGAAACACTGAAATTGCATCCGAATTTAATACAAAATGCACAATGGTGACTTAAATACAAGATGACTGACACTATAACTTTCTATGATTTGAACCTCTCCTGTGAGTCAAGTTTTAGATTCCGATGCTTCACATCAGGTTTACAGTATCTCTTGGACCTTCTTATTGACGATGAAACACAGAAATAGCATCCGAATTTAATACAAAAGGCACAAGGCCGACTTAAGTACAAGAGCACTGACACTATAACTTTCTTTGATTTGAACCTCTCCTGTGAGTACAGTTTTAGATTCCGATGCTTCACTTCAGGTTTACTGTATCCCTGGGATCTTCTTATTGACGAAGAAACACAGAAATTGCATTCGAATTTAATACAAAAGGCATAATGCCGACGTAATTACAAGAGCACTGACACTCTAACTTTCTATGATATGAACCTCTTCTGTGAGTCCAGTTTTAGAATCCGATGCTTCACTTCAGGTTTACTGTATCCTTTGGACATTCTTATTGACTATGAAACACAGAAATTGCATCCGAATCCAATACAAAAGGCACAAGGCCGACTTAAGTACAAGAGCACTGACACTATAACTTTCTTTGATTTGAACCTCTCCTGTGAGTCCAGTTTTAGATTCCGATGCTTCACTTCAGGTTTACTGTATCCCTTGGACCTTCTTATTGACAATGAAACACAGAAATTGCATCCGAATTTAATACAAAAGGCACAATGCCGACTTAAGTACAAGATGACTGACACTCTAACTTTCTATGATTTGAACCTCTATTGTGAGTCCAGTTTTAGATTCCGATACTGCACTTCAGGTTTACTGTATTCCTTGGACCTTCTTATTGACGATGAATCACAGATATTGCATCTGAATTTAATACAAAAGGCACAATGCCGACTTAAGTACAAGATGACTAGCACTCTAACTTTCTATGATTTGAACCTCTCCTGTGAGTCCAGTATTAGATTCCGATGCTTCACTTCAGGTTTACTGTATCCCTTGGATCTTCTTATTGACGATGAAACACAGAAATTGCTTCCGAATTTAATGCAAAAGGCACAATGCAAGCTTAAGTATAAGAGCACTGTCACTAACTTTCTATGATATGAACCTCTGCTTTGAGTCCAGTCTTAGATTCCGATGCTTCACTTCATGTTTACTGTATCCCTTGGACCCTCTTATTGACGATGGAACACAGAAATAGCATCCGAATTTAATACAAAAGGCACAAGGCCGACTTAAGTACAAGAGCACTGACACTATAACTTTCTTTGATTTGAACCTCTCCTGTGAGTTCAGTCTTAGATTCCGATGCTTCACTTCAGGTTCACTGTATCCCTTGGACCTTCTTATTGACGATGAAACACAGAAATTGCATCCGAATTTAATACAAAAGGCACAATGCCGACTTAAGTACAAGAGCACTGACACTATAACTTTCTACGATTTGAAACTCTCCTGTGAGTCCAGTTTTAGATTCCGATGCTTCACCTCAGGTTTACTGTATCCCTTGGACCTTCTTATGGACGATGAAACACAGAAATTGCAGACGAATTTAATACGCAAGCCACAATGCCGACTTATGTACAAGAGCACGGACACTCTAACTTTCTATTATTTGAACCTCTCCTGTGAGTCCAGTTTTTGATTCCGATGCTTCACTTCAGGTTTACTGTATCACTTGGACCTTCTCATTGACGGTGAAACACAGAAATAGTATCCGAATTTAATACAAAAGGAACAATGCCGACTTAAGTACAAGATGACTGACACTCTAACTGTCTATGATTTGAACCTCTCCTGTGAGTCCAATTTTAGATTCCGATGCTTCCCTTCAGGTTTACTGTATCCCTTGGATCATCTTATTGACGATGAATCACAGAAATTGCATCCGAATTTAAATCAAAAGGCACAATGCCGTCTTAAGTACAAGAGCACTGACACAGTAACTTTCTATGATTTGAACCTCTCCTGTGAGTGCAGTTTTAGTTTCCGATGCTTCACTTCAGGATTACTGTATCCCTTGGACCTTCTTATTGACGATGAAACACAGAAATTGCATCCGAATTTAATACAAATGGCACAATGCCGACTTAAGTACAACATGACTATCACTTTAAATTTCTATGATTTGAACCTCTCCTGTGAGTCCAGTTTTAGATTCCGATGCTTCACTTCACGTTTACTGTATTCCTTGGACCGGCTTATTGACGATGACACACAGAAATTGCATCCCAATTTAATACAAAAGGCACAATGCCGACTAAAGTACAAGATGACTGACACTCTATTTTTCTATGATTCGAAACTCTCCTGTGAGTCCAGTTTTAGATTCCGATGCTTCACTTCAGGTTTACTGTATCCCTTGGACCTTCTCATTAACGATGAAATACTGAAATTGCATCCGAATTTAATACAAAATGCACAATGGTGACTTAAATACAAGATGACTGACACTATAACGTTCTATGATTTGAACCTCTCCTGTGAGTCAAGTTTTAGATTCCGATGCTTCACATCAGGTTTACTGTATCTCTTGGACCTTCTTATTGACGATGAAACACAGAAATAGCATCCGAATTTAATCCAAAAGGCACAAGGCCGACTTAAGTACAAGAGCACTGACACTATAACTTTCTTTGATTTGAACCTCTCCTGTGAGTCCAGTTTTAGATTCCGATGCTTCACTTCAGGTTTACTGTATCCCTGGGATCTTCTTATTGACGATGAAACACAGAAATTGCATTCGAATTTAATACAAAAGGCATAATGCCGACGTAATTACAAGAGCACTGACACTCTAACTTTCTATGATATGAACCCCTTCTTTGAGTCCAGTTTTAGAATCCGATGCTTCACTTCAGGTTTACTGTATCCTTTGGACATTCTTATTGACTATGAAACACAGAAATTGCATCCGAATCTAATACAAAAGGCACAAGGCCGACAAGTACAAGAGCACTGACACTATAACTTTCTTTGATTTGAACCTCTCCTGTGAGTCCAGTTTTAGATTCCGATGCTTCACTTCAGGTTTACTGTATCCCTTGGACCTTCTTATTGACAATGAAACACAGAAATTGCATCCGAATTTAATACAAAAGGCACAATGCCGACTTAAGTACAAGATGACTGACACTCTAACTTTCTATGATTTGAACCTCTCCTGTGAGTCCAGTTTTAGATTCCGATACTGCACTTCAGGTTTACTGTATCCCTTGGACCTTCTTATTGACGATGAATCACAGATATTGCATCTGAATTTAATACAAAAGGCACAATGCCGACTTAAGTACAAGATGACTAGCACTCTATCTTTCTATGATTTGAACCTCTCCTGTGAGTCCAGTATTAGATTCCGATGCTTCACTTCAGGTTTACTGTATCCCTTGGATCTTCTTATTGACAATGAAACACAAAAATTGCATCCGAATTTAATGCAAAAGGCACAATGCCGGCTTAAGTATAAGAGCACTGACACTAACTTTCTATGATATGAACCTCTGCTTTGAGTCCAGTCTTGGATTCCGATGCTTCACTTCATGTTTACTGTATCCCTTGGACCCTCTTATTGACGATGGAACACAGAAATAGCATCCGAATTTAATACAAAGGGCACAAGGCCGACTTAAGTACAAGAGCACTGACACTATAACTTTCTTTGATTTGAACCTCTCCTGTGAGTCCAGTTTTAGATTCCGATGCTTCACTTCAGGTTTACTGTATCCCTGGGATCTTCTTATTGACGATGAAACACAGAAATTGCATTCGAATTTAATACAAAAGGCATAATGCCGACGTAATTACAAGAGCACTGACACTCTAACTTTCTATGATATGAACCTCTTCTGTGAGTCCAGTTTTAGAATCCGATGCTTCACTTCAGGTTTACTGTATCTTTTGGACATTCTTATTGACTATGAAACACAGAAATTGCATCCGAATCTAATACAAAAGGCACAAGGTCGACTTAAGTACAAGAGCACTGACACTATAACTTTCTCTGATTTGAACCTCTCCTGTGAGTCCAGTTTTAGATTCCGATGCTTCACTTCAGGTTTACTGTATCCCTTGGACCTTCTTATTGACTATGAAACACAGAAATTGCATTCGAATTTAATACAAAAGGCACAATTCCTACTTAAGTACAAGAGCACTGACACTATAACGTTCTATGATTTGAACCTCTCCTGTGAGTCCAGTTTTAGATTCCGATGCTTCACTTCAGGTTTACTGTATCCCTTGGACCATCGTATTGACGATGAAACACCGAAATTGCAACCGAATTTAATACAAAATGCACTATGCCAACTTAAGTACAAGAGGACTGACACTCTAACTTTCTATGATTTGAACCTCTCCTCTGAGTCCAGTTTTAGATTCCGATACTGCACTTCAGGTTTACTGTATCCCTTGGACCTTCTTATTGACGATGAAACATAGAAATTGCATTCGAATTTAATACAAAAGGCACAATGCCGACTTAAGTACAAGATGACAGACACTCCAACTTTCTATGATTTGAACGTCTCCTGTGAGTCCAGTTTTAGATTCCGATGCTTCACTTCATGTTTACTGTATCCCTTGGACCTTCTTATTGACGATGAAACACAGATATTGCATCCGAATTTAATACAAAAGGCACAATGCCGACTTAAGTACAAGATGACTGACACTCTAACTTTCTATGATTTGAACATCTCCTGTGAGGCCAGTTTTGGATTCCGATGCTTCACTTCAGGTTTACTGTATCCCTTGGATCTTCTTATTGACGATGAAACACAGAAATTGCATCCGAATTTAATACAAAAGGCACAATGCCGAATTAAGTACAAGATGACTGACACTCTAACTTTCTATGATTTGAACCATTGTTGTGAGTCCAGTTTTAGATTCCGATGCTTCACTACAGGTTTACTGTATCCCTTGGACCTTCTTATTGACGATGATACACAGAAATTGCATCCGAATTTAATACAAAATGCATAATGCCGACTTAAGTACAAGAGCACTGACACTATAACTTTCTATGATTTGAACCTTTCCTGTGAGTCCAGTTTTAGATTCCAATGCTTCACATCAGTTTTACTGTATCCCTTGGACCTTCTCATGGACGATGAATCGCAGAAATTGCATCCGAATTTAATACAAAAGGCACAATGCCGACTTAAGTACAAGAGCACTGACACTCTAACTTTCTATGATATGAACCTTTCCTCTGAGTCCAATTTTAGATTCCGATGCTTCACTTCAGGCTTACTGTATCCCTTGGACCTTCTTATTGACGATGAAACACAGAAATTGCATCCGAATTGAATACAAGAGGCACAATGCCGACTTAAGTACAAGATGAGTGACACACTAACATCCTTTGATTTGGACCTCTCCTGTGGGTCCAGTTTTAGATTCCGATGCTTCACTTCAGGGTTACTGTATCCCTTGGATCTTCTTATTGACGATGAAGCACAGAAATTGCATCCGAATTTAATACAAAAGGCACAATCCCGGCTTAATTAAAAGAGCACTGATACTATAACTTTCTATGATCTGAACCTATCCTGTGAGTCCAGTTTTAGATTCCGATGCTTCACTTCAGGTTTACTGTATCCCTTGGACCTTCCTATTGACGATGAAACACAGAAATTGCATACGAATTTAATGCAAAAGGCACATTGCCGACTTCAGTACAAGGGCACTGACACTATAACTTTCTACGATTTAAACCTCTCCTGTGAGTTCAGTCTTAGATTCCGATGCTTCACTTCAGGTTTACTGTATCCCTTGGACCTTCTTATTGACGATGAAACACAGAAATTGCATCCGAATTTAATACAAAAGGCACAATGCCGACTTAAGTACAAGAGCACTAACACTATAACTTTCTACGATTTGAAACTCTCCTGTGAGTCCAGTTTTAGATTCCGATGCTTCACTTCAGGTTTACTGTATCCCTTGGACCTTCTTATTGACGATGAAACACAGAAATTGCAGACGAATTTAATACAAAAGCCACAATGCCGACTTAAGTACAAGAGCACGGACACTCTAACTTTCTATGATTTGAACCTCTCCAGTGAGTCCAGTTTTTGATTCCGATGCTTCACTTCAGGTTTACTGTATCCCTTGGACCTTCTTATTGACGGTGAAACACAGAAATAGTATCCGAATTTAATACAAAAGGAACAATGCCGACTTAAGTACAAGATGACTGACACTCTAACTGTCTATGATTTGAACCTCTCCTGTGAGTCCAATTTTAGATTCCGATGCTTCCCTTCAGGTTTACTGTATCTCTTGGATCATCTTATTGACGATGAATCACAGAAATTGCATCCGAATTTAAATCAAAAGGCACAATGCCATCTTAAGTACAAGAGCACTGACACAGTAACTTTCTATGATTTGAACCTCTCCTGTGAGTGCAGTTTTAGTTTCCGATGCTTCACTTCAGGATTACTGTATCCCTTGGACCTTCTTATTGACGATGAAACACAGAAATTGCATCCGAATTTAATACAAATGGCACAATGCGGACTTAAGTACAACATGACTGACACTTTAAATTTCTATGATTTGAACCTCTCCTGTGAGTCCAGTTTTAGATTCCGATGCTTCACTTCACGTTTACTGTATTCCTTGGACCGGCTTATTGACGATGAAACACAGAAATTGCATCCCAATTTAATACAAAAGGCACAATGCCGACTAAAGTACAAGATGACTGAAACTCTATTTTTCTATGATTCGAAACTCTCCTGTGAGTCCAGTTTTAGATTCCGATGCTTCACTTCAGGTATACTGTATCCCTTGGACCTTCTCATTAACGATGAAACACTGAAATTGCATCCGAATTTAATACAAAATGCACAATGGTGACTTAAATACAAGATGACTGACACTATAAATTTCTATGATTTGAACCTCTCCTGTGAGTCAAGTTTTAGATTCCGATGCTTCACATCAGGTTTACCGTATCTCTTGGACCTTCTTATTGACGAGGAAACACAGAAATAGCATCCGAATTTAATACAAAAGGCACAAGGCCGACTTAAGTACAAGAGCACTGACACTATAACTTTCTTTGATTTGAACCTCTCCTGTGAGTCCAGTTTTAGATTCCGATGCTTCACTTCAGGTTTACTGTATCCCTGGGATCTTCTTATTGACGATGAAACACAGAAATTGCATTCGAATTTAATACAAAAGGCATAATGCCGACGTAATTACAAGAGCACTGACACTCTAACTTTCTATGATATGAACCTCTTCTGTGAGTCCAGTTTTAGAATCCGATGCTTCACTTCAGGTTAACTGTATCCTTTGGACATTCTTATTGACTATGAAACACAGAAATTGCATCCGAATCTAATACAAAAGGCACAAGGCCGACTTAAGTACAAGAGCACTGACACTATAACTTTCTCTGATTTGAACCTCTCCTGTGAGTCCAGTTTTAGATTCCGATGCTTCACTTCAGGTTTACTGTATCCCTTGGACCTTCTTATTGACTATGAAACACAGAAATTGCATCCGAATTTAATACAAAAGGCACAATGCCGACTTAAGTACAAGATGACTGACACTCTAACTTTCTATGATTTGAACCTCTCCTGTGAGTCCAGTTTTAGATTCCGATACTGCACTTCAGGTTTACTGTATCCCTTGGACCTTCTTATTGACGATGAATCACAGATATTGCATCTGAATTTAATACAAAAGGCACAATGCCGACTTAAGTACAAGATGACTAGCACTCTAACTTTCTATGATTTGAACCTCTCCTGTGAGTCCAGTATTAGATTCCGATGCTTCACTTCAGGTTTACTGTATCCCTTGGATCTTCTTATTGACGATGAAACACAGAAATTGCATCCGAATTTAATGCAAAAGGCACAAAGCCGGCTTAAGTATAAGAGCACTGACACTAACTTTCTATGATATGAACCTCTGCTTTGAGTCCAGTCTTAGATTCCGATGCTTCACTTCATGTTTACTGTATCCCTTGGACCCTCTTATTGACGATGGAACACAGAAATAGCATCCGAATTTAATACAAAAGGCACAAGGCCGACTTAAGTACAAGAGCACTGACACTATAACTTTCTTTGATTTGAACCTCTCCTGTGAGTCCAGTTTTAGATTCCGATGCTTCACTTCAGGTTTACTGTATCCCTGGGATCTTCTTATTGACGATGAAACACAGAAATTGCATTCCAATTTAATACAAAAGGCATAATGCCGACGTAATTACAAGAGCACGGACACTCTAACTTTCTATGATATGAACCTCTTCTGTGAGTCCAGTTTTAGAATCCGATGCTTCACTTCAGGTTAACTGTATCCTTTGGACATTCTTATTGACTATGAAACACAGAAATTGCATCCGAATCTAATACAAAAGGCACAAGGCCGACTTAAGTACAAGAGCACTGACACTATAACTTTCTCTGATTTGAACCTCTCCTGTGAGTCCAGTTTTAGATTCCGATGCTTCACTTCAGGTTTACTGTATCCCTTGGACCTTCTTATTGACTATGAAACACAGAAATTGCATTCGAATTTAATACAAAAGGCACAATTCCTACTTAAGTACAAGAGCACTGACACTGTAACGTTCTGTGATTTGAACCTCTCCTGTGAGTCCAGTTTTAGATTCCGATGCTTCACTTCAGGTTTACTGTATCCCTTGGACCATCTTATTGACGATGAAACACCGAAATTGCAACCGAATTTAATACAAAATGCACTATGCCAACTTAAGTACAAGAGGACTGACACTCTAACTTTCTATGATTTGAACCTCTCCTCTGAGTCCAGTTTTAGATTCCGATACTGCACTTCAGGTTTACTGTATCCCTTGGACCTTCTTATTGACGATGAAACATAGAAATTGCATTCGAATTTATTACAAAAGGCACAATGCCGACTTAAGTACAAGATGACTGACACTCCAACTTTCTATGATTTGAACGTCTCCTGTGAGTCCAGTTTTAGATTCCGATGCTTCACTTCATGTTTACTGTATCCCTTGGACCTTCTTATTGACGATGAAACACAGATATTGCATCCGAATTTAATACAAAAGGCACAATGCCGACTTAAGTACAAGATGACTGACACTCTAACTTTCTATGATTTGAACATCTCCTGTGAGGCCAGTTTTGGATTCCGATGCTTCACTTCAGGTTTACTGTATCCATTGGATCTTCTTATTGACGATGAAACACAGAAATTGCATCCGAATTTAATACAAAAGGCACAATGCCGAATTAAGTACAAGATGACTGACACTCTAATTTTCTATGATTTGAACCACTCCTGTGAGTCCAGTTTTAGATTCCGATGCTTCACTTCAGGTTTACTGTATCATTTGGACATTCTTATTGACGATGAAACACAGAAATTGCATCCGAATTTAATACAAAATGCACAATGCCGACTTAAGTACAAGATGACTGACACTCTAACTGTCTATGATTTGAACCTCTCCTGTGAGTCCAGTTTTAGATTCCGATAGTTCACTTCAGGTTTACTGTATTCCTTGGACCTTCTTATTGACGATGAAACACAGAAATTGCATCCGAATTTAAAATAAAAGGCACAATGCCGACTTAAGTACAACATGACTGACACTCTAACTTTCTATGATTTGAACCTTTCCTGTGAGTCCAGTTTTAGAAACCGATGCTTCGCTTCAGGTTTACTGTATCCCTTGGACCTTCTTATTGCCTATGAAACACAGAAATTGCAATCGAATTTAATACAAAAGGCCCAAGGCCGACTTAAGTAAAAGGGCACTGACACTATAACTTTCTTTGATTTGAACCTCTCCTGTGAGTCCAGTTTTAGATTCCTATGCTTCACTTCAGGTTTACTGTATCCCTTGGACCTTCTTATTGACAATGAAACACAGTAATTGCATCAGAATTTAATACAAAAGGCACAATGCCGACTTAAGTACAAGATGACTGACACTCTGACTTTCTATGATTTGAACCACTCCTGTGAGTCCAGTTTTAGATCCCGATGCTTCACTTTAGGTTTACTGTATCCCTTGGACCTTCTTATTGACAATGAAACACAGAAATAGCATCCGAATTTAATACAAAATGCACAATGCCGACTTAAGTACAATATCACTGACACTCTAACTTTCTATGATTTGAAGCCCTCCTGTGAGTCCAGTTTTAGATTCCGATTCTTCACTTCAGGTTTACTGTATCCCTTGGACCTTCTTATTGACGATGAAACACAGAAATTGCACCCGAATTTAATGCAAAAGGCACAATGCCGACTAAAGTACAACATGACTGACACTCTAACTTTCTATGATTTGAACCTCTCCTGTGAGTCCAGTTTTAGTATCCGATGCTTCACTTCAGGGTTACTGTATCCCTTGGACCTTCTTATTGACTATGAAACACAGAAATTGCATCCGAATTTAATACAAAAGGCACAAGGCCGACTTAAGTACAAAAGCACTGACACTATAACATTCTTTGTTTTGATCCTCTCCTGTGAGTCCAGTTTTAGATTCCGAAGATTCACTTCAGGTTTACTGTATCCCTTGGACCTTCTTATTGACGATGAAACACAGAAATTGCATCCAAATTTAATACAAAAGGCACAATGCCGACTTAAGTACAAGAGCACTGACACTCTAACTTTCTATGATTTGAACCTCTCCTGTGAGTCCAGTTTTAGATTCCGATGCTTAACTTCAGGTTTACTGAATCCCTTGGACCTTCGTATTGACGATCAACCACAGAAATTGTATCCGAATTTAATACAAAAGGCACAATGCTGACTTAAGTACAAGAGCACTGACACTCTAACTTTCAATGCTATGAACCTCTCCTGTGAGTCCAGTTTTGGATACCGATGCTTCACTTCAGGTTTACTGAATCCCTTGGACCTTCTTACTGACGATGAAACACAGAAATTGCATCCCAATTTAATACAAAAGGCACAATGCCGACTTAAGTACAAGAGCACCGACACTATAACTTTTTATGATTTGAACCTCTCCTGTGAGTCCAGTTTTAGTTACCGATGCTTCACCTCAGGTTTACTGTATCCCTTGGTCCTTCTTATTGACGATGAAACACAGAAATTGCATCCGAATTTAATGCAAAAGGCACAATGCCGGCTTAAGTACAAGAGCACTGACACTCTAACTATCTATGATATGAACCTCTCCTGTGAGTTCAGTCTTAGATTCCGATGCTTTACTTTAGGTTTACTGTATCCCTTGGACCCTCTTATAGACGATGAACCACAGAAATTGCATCCGAATTTAATACAAAATGCACAATGCCGACGCAAGTGCAAGATGACTGACATTCTAACTTTCTATGATTTGAACCTCTACTGTGAGTCCAGTTTTAGATTCCGATGCTTCACTTCTGGTTTACTGTATCCCTTGGATCTTCTTATTGACAATGAAACACAGAAATTGCGTCCGAATTTTATACAAAAGCCACAATGCTGACTTAAGTACAAGAGCACTGACACTATAACTTTCTATGATATGAATTTCTCCTGTGAGTCAAGTTTTAGATTCCGATGCTTGACTTCAGGTTTACTGTATCCCTTGGACCTACTTTTTGATGATGAAACACAGAAATTGCATCCGAATTTATTACAAAAGCCACAATGCCGACTTAAGTAAAAGAGCACTGACACTATAACTTTCTATGATTTGAACCTCTCCTGTGAGTCCAGTTTTAGTTTCCAATGCTTCACTTAAGCTTTACTGTATCCCTTGGACCTTCTTATTGACGATGACCCACAGACATTGCATCCGAATTTAATACAAAAGGCACATTGCCGACTTAAGTACAAGTGCACTAACACTCTAACTTTCTATGCTATGAACCTCGCCTGTGAGTCCAGTTTTAGATCCCGATGCTTCACTTCAGGTTTACTGTATCCCTTGGACTTTCTTATTGACGATGAAACATAGAAATTGCATCCGAATGTAATACAAAAGTCACAATGCCGACTTAAGTACAAGATGACTAACACTCTAACATTCTATGATTTTAACCTCTGATGTGAGTCCAGTTTTAGATTCCGATGCTTCACTTCAGGTTTACTGTATCCCTGGGACCTTCTTATTGACGATGAACCACAGATATTGCATCCGAATTTAATACAAAAGGCACAATGCCGACTTAAGCACAAGATGACTGACACTCTAAGTTTCAATGATTTGAAACTCTCCTGTGAGTCCAGTTTTAGATTCCGATGCTTCACATCAGGTTTACTGGATCCCTTGGATATTCTTATTGACGATGAAACACAGAAATTGCATCCGTATTGAATACAAGAGGCACAATGCCGACTTAAGTACAAAATGACTTGCACTCTAACTTTCTATGATTTGAACCTGTCCTGTGAGTCCAGTTTTAGAATCCGATGCTTCGCTTCAGGTTTACTGTATCCCTTGGATCTTCTTATTGACGATGAAACACAGAATTTGCATCCCAATTTAATACAAAAGGCACAATGCCGACTTAAGTACAAGAGCACTGACACTATAACTTTCTATGATATGAATTTCTCCTGTGAGTCAAGTTTTAGATTCCGATACTTCACTTCAGGTTACTGTATCCCTTGGACCATCTTACTGAAAATGAAACACAGAAATTGCATCCGAATTTAATACAAAAGGCACAATGCCGACTTAAGTACAACATGACTGACACTCTAACTTTCTATGATTTGAACCTCTCCTGTGAGTCCAGTTTCAGATTCCGTTGCTTCACTTCAGGTTTACCGTATCCCTTGGACCTTCTTATTGATGATGAAACACAGAAATTGCATCCAAATTTATTACAAAAGCCACAATGCCGACTTAAGTAAAAGAGCACTGACACTATAACTTTCTATGATTTGAACCTCTCCTGTGAGTCCAGTTTTAGTTTCCAATGCTTCACTTAAGGTTTACTGTATCCCTTGGACCTTCTTATTGACGATGAAACATAGAAATTGCATCCGAATTTAATACAAAAGGCACATTGCCGACTTAAGTACAAGTGCACTAACACTCTAACTTTCTATGATTTGAACCTTTCCTGTGAGTCCAGTTTTAGATTCCGATGCTTCACTTCAGGTTTACTGTATCCCTTTGACCTTCTTATTGACGATGAAACACAGAAATTGCATCCGAATTTATTACAAAAGGCACAATGCCGACTTAAATACAAGAGCACTGACACTCTAACTTTCTATGATTTGAACATCTCCTGTGAGGCTAGTTTTGGATTCCGATGCTTCACTTCAGGTTTACTGTATCCCTTGGATCTTCTTATTGACGATGAAACACAGTAATAGCATCCGAATTTAATACAAAAGGCACAATGCCGACTTAAGTACAAGAGCACTGACACTCTAACTTTCTATGATTTGAACCTCTCCTGTGAGTCCAGTTTTAGTTACCCATGCTTCACCTCAGGTTTACTGTATCCCTTGGTCCTTCTTATTGACGATGAAACACAGAAATTGCATCTGAATTTAATGCAAAAGGCACAATGCCGGCTTAAGTACAAGAGCACTGACACTCTAACTATCTATGATATGAACCTCTCCTGTGAGTTCAGTCTTAGATTCCGATGCTTCACTTTAGGTTTACTGTATCCCATGGACCCTCTTATTGACGATGAACCACAGAAATTGCATCCGAATTTAATACAAAAGGCACAATGCCGACATAAGTACAAGACGACTGACACTCGAACTTTCTATGATTTGAACCTCTCCTGTGAGTCCAGTTTTAGGTTCCGATCCTTCACTTCAGGTTTACTGTATCACTTGGTCCTTCTTATTGACGATGAAACACTGAAATTGCATCCGAATTTAATACAAAAGGCACAATGCCGACTTAAGTACAACATGACTGACACTCTAACTTTCTATGATTTGAACCTTTCCTGTGAGTCCAGTTTTAGAATCCGATGCTTCGCTTCAGGTTTACTGTATCCCTTGGACCTTCTTATTGCCTATGAACCACAGAAATTGCATCCGAATTTAATACAAAAGGCCCAAGGCCGACTTAAGTAAAAGAGCACTGACACTATAACTTTCTTTGATTTGAACCTCTCCTGTGAGTCCAGTTTTAGATTCCGATGCTTCACTTCAGGTTTACTGTATCCCTTGGACCTTCTTATTGACGATGAAACACAGTAATTGCATCAGAATTTAATACAAAAGGCACAATGCCGACTTAAGTACAAGATGACTGACACTCTAACTTTCTATGATTTGAACCTCTCCTGTGAGTCCAGTTTTAGATTCCGATGCTTCACTTTAGGTTTACTGTATCCCTTGGACCTTCTTATTGACAATGAAACACAGAAATTGCATCCGAAGTTAATACAAAATGCACAATGCCGACTTAAGTACAATATGACTGACACTCTAACTTTCTATGATTTGAAGCACTCCTGTGAGTCCAGATTTAGATTCCGATACTTCACTTCAGGTTAACTGTATCCCTTGGACCTTCTTATTGACGATGAAACACAGAAATTGCACCCGAATTTAATACAAAAGGCACAATGCCGACTAAAGTACAACATGACTGACACTCTAACTTTCTATGATTTGAACCTCTGCTGTGAGTCCAGTTTTAGAATCCGATGCTTCACTTCAGGTTTACTGTATCCCTTGGACCTTCTTATTGACTATGAAACACAGAATTTGCATCCGAATTTAATACTAAAGGCTCAAGGCCGACTTAATTACAAGAGCACTGACACTATAACATTCTTTTTTTTGATCCTCTCCTGTGAGTCCAGTTTTAGATTCCGATGCTTCAATTCAGGTTTTCTGTATCCCTTGGACCTTCTTATTGACGATGAAAAACAGAAATAGAATCCAAATTTAATACAAAAGACACAATGCCGACTTAAGTAATAGAGCACTGACACTCTAACTTTCTATGATTTGAACCTCTCCAGTGAGTCCAGGTTTAGACTCCGATGCTTAACTTCAGGTTTACTGAATCCCTTGGACCTTCGTATTGACGATGAAACACAGAAATTGTATCCGAATTTAAAACAAAAGGCAGAATGCTGACTTAAGTACAAGAGCACTGACACTCTAACTTTCAATGCCATGAACCTCTCCTGTGAGTCCAGTTTTAGATTCCGATGCTTCACTTCAGGTTTACTGTATCCCTTTGACCTTCTTATTGACGATGAAACACAGAAATTGCATCCGAATTTCATACAAAAGGCACAATGCCGACATAAGTACAAGAGGACTGACACTCTAACTTTCTATGATTTTAACATCTCCTGTGAGGCTAGTTTTGGATTCCGATGCTTCACTTCAAGTTTACTGTATCCCTTGGAACTTCTTATTGACGATGAAACACAGTAATAGCATCCGAATTTAATACAAAAGGCACAATGCCGACTTAAGTACAAGAGCACTGACACTATAACTTTCTATGATTTGAACCTCTCCTGTGAGTCCAGTTTTAGTTACCGATGCTTCACCTCAGGTTTACTGTATTCCTTGGTCCTTCTTATTGACGATGAAACACAGAAATTGCATCCGAATTTAATGCAAAAGCACAATGCCGGCTTAAGTACAAGAGCACTGACACTCTAACAATCTATGATATGAACCTCTCCTGTGAGTTCAGTCTTAGATTCCGATGCTTCACTTTAGGTTTACTGTATCCCTTGGACCCTCTTATTGACGATGAACCACAGAAATTGCATCCGAATTTAATACAAAAGGCCCAATGCCGACATAAGTACAAGACGACTGACACTCGAACTTTCTATGATTTGAACCTCTCCTGTGAGTCCAGTTTTAGGTTCCGATCCTTTACTTCAGGTTTACTGTATCACTTGGTCCTTCTTATTGACGATGAAACACTGAAATTGCATCCGAATTTAATACAAAAGGCACAATGCCGACTTAAGTACAACATGACTGACACTCTAACTTTCTATGATTTGAACCTTTCCTGTGAGTCCAGTTCTAGAATCCGATGCTTCGCTTCAGGTTTGCTGTATCCCTTGGACCTTCTTATTGCCTATGAACAACAGAAATTGCATCCGAATTTAAAACAAAAGGCCCAAAGCCGACTTAAGTAAAAGAGCACTGACACTATAACTTTCTTTGATTTGAACCTCTCCTGTGAGTCCAGTTTTAGATTCCGATGCTTCACTTCAGGTTTACTGTATCCCTTGGACCTTCTTATTGACGATGAAACACAGTAATTGCATCAGAATTTAATACAAAAGGCACAATGCCGACTTAAGTACAAGATGACTGACACTCTAACTTTCTATGATTTGAATCTCTCCTGTGAGTCCAGTTTTAGATTCCGATGCTTCACTTTAGGTTTACTGTATCCCTTGGACCTTCTTATTGACAATGAAACACAGAAATTGCATCCGAATTTAATACAAAATGCACAATGCCGACTAAAGTACAACATGTCTGACACTCTAACTTTCTATGATTTGAACCTCTCCTGTGAGTCCAGTTTTAGAATCCGATGCTTCACTTCAGGTTTACTGTATCCCTTGGACCTTCTTATTGACTATGAAACACAGAATTTGCATCCGAATTTAATACTAAAGGCTCAAGGCCGACTTAATTACAAGAGCACTGACACTATAACATTCTTTTTTTTTTAACCCCTCCTGTGAGTCCAGTTTTAGATTCCGATGCTTCAATTCAGGTTTTCTGTATCCCTTGGACCCTCTTATTGACGATTAAAAACAGAAATTGCATCCGAATTTAATACAAAACGCTCAGTGCAGACTGAAGTACAAGATGACTGACACTATAACTTTCTATGATTTGAACCTCTACTGTGAGTCCAGTTTTAGATTCCGATGCTTTACTTCGGGTTTCCTGTATCCCTTGGACCTTCTTATTGACGATGAAACACAGAAATTGCATCCGAATTTAATACAAAAGGCACAATGCCGACTTAAGTACAAGAGCACTGACACTCTAACTCTCTATGATATTAACATCACCTGTCAGTCCAGTTTTAGATTCCGATGCTTCGCTTCAGGTTTACTGTATCCCTTGGATCTTCTTATTGACGATGATACACAGAAATTACATCCGAATTTAATACAAAAGGCACAATGCCGACTTAAGTACAACATGACTGACACTCTAACTTTCTATGATTTGAACCTCTCCTGTGAGTCCAGTTTTAGATTCCGATGCTTCACTTCAGGTTTACTGTATCCCTTGGATCTTCTTGTTGACGATGAAACACAGAAATAGAATCCAAATTTAATACAAAAGACACAATGCCGACTTAAGTAATAGAGCACTGACACTCTAACTTTCTATGATTTGAACCTCTCCTGTGAGTCCAGGTTTAGACTCCGATGCTTAACTTCAGGTTTACTGAATCCCTTGGACCTTCGTATTGACGATGAAACACAGAAATTGTATCCGAATTTAAAGCAAAAGGCACAATGCTGACTTAAGTAAAAGAGCACTGACACTCTAACTTTCAATGCTATGAACCTCTCCTGTGAGTCCAGTTTTAGATTCCGATGCTTCACTTCAGGTTTACTGTATCCCTGGGACCCTCTTATTGACGATGAAATATAGAAATTGCATCCGAATGTAATACAAAAGTCACAATGCCGACTTAAGTACAAGATGACTGACACTCTAACTTTCTATGATTTGAACCTCTCCTGTGAGTCCAGTTTTAGATTCCGATGCTTCAATTCAGGTTTACTGTATCCCTGGGACCTTCTTATTGACGATGAAACACAGAAATTGCATCCGAATTTAATACAAAACGCACAATGCCGACTTAAGCATAAGATGACTGACACTCTAAGTTTCTATAATTTGAAACTCTCCTGTGAGTCTAGTTTTAGTTTCCGATGCTTCACTTCAGGTTTACTGGATCCCTTGGATATTCTTATTGACGATGAAACACAGAAATTGCATCCGAGTTTAATACAAAATGCACAATGCCGACTTAAGCGTAAGATGACTGACACTCTAAGTTTCTATAATTTGAAACTCTCCTGTGAGTCCAGTTTTAGTTACCGATGCTTCACCTCAGGTTTACTGTATCCCTTGGTCCTTCTTATTGACGATGAAACACAGAAATTGCATCCGAATTTAATGCAAAAGGCACAATGCCGGCTTAAGTACACGAGCACTGACACTCTAACTATCTATGATATGAACCTCTCCTGTGAGTTCAGTCTTAGATTCCGATGTTTCACTTTAGGTTTACTGTATTCCTTGGACCCTCTTATTGACGATGAACCACAGAAATTGCATCCGAATTTAATACAAAAGGCACAATGCCGACATAAGTACAAGACGACTGACACTCGAACTTTCTATGATTTGAACCTCTCCTGTGAGTCCAGTTTTAGGTTCCGATCCTTCACTTCAGATTTACTGTATCACTAGGACCTTCTTATTGACGATGTAACACTGAAATTGCATCCGAATTTAATACAAAAGGCACAATGCCGACTTAAGTACAACATGACTGATACTCTAACTTTCTATGATTTGAACCTTTCCTGTGAGTCCAGTTTTAGAATCCGATGCTTCGCTTCAGGTTTACTGTATCCCTTGGACCTTCTTATTGCCTATGAACCACAGAAATTGCATCCGAATTTAAAACAAAAGCCCCAAGGCCGACTTAAGTAAAAAAGCACTGACACTATAACTTTCTTTGATTTGAACCTCTCCTGTGAGTCCAGTTTTAGATTCCGATGCTTCACTTCAGGTTTACTGTATCCCTTGGACCCACTTATTGATGATGAAACACAAAAATTGCATCAGAATTTAATACAAAAGGCACAATGCCGACTTAAGTACAAGATGACTGACACTCTAACTTTCTATGATTTGAACCTCTCCTGTGGGTCCAGTTTTAGATTCCGATGCTTCACTTTAGGTTTACTGTATTCCTTGGACCCTCTTATTGACGATGAACCACAGAAATTGCATCCGAATTTAATACAAAAGGCACAATGCCGACATAAGTACAAGACGACTGACACTCGAACTTTCTATGATTTGAACCTCTCCTGAGAGTCCAGTTTTAGGTTCCGGTCCTTCACTTCAGATTTACTGTATCACTAGGACCTTCTTATTGACGATGTAACACTGAAATTGCATCCGAATTTAATACAAAAGGCACAATGCCGACTGAAGTACAACATGACTGACACTCTAACTTTCTATGATTTGAACCTTTCCTGTGAGTCCAGTTTTAGAATCCGATGCTTCGCTTCAGGTTTACTGTATCCCTTGGACCTTCTTATTGCCTATGAACCACAGAAATTGCATCCGAATTTAAAACAAAAGCCCCAAGGCCGACTTAAGTAAAAAAGCACTGACACTATAACTTTCTTTGATTTGAACCTCTCCTGTGAGTCCAGTTTTAGATTCCGATGCTTCACTTCAGGTTTACTGTATCCCTTGGACCTACTTATTGATGATGAAACACAAAAATTGCATCAGAATTTAATACAAAATGCACAATGCCGACTTATGTACAATATGACTGACACTCTAACTTTCTATGATTTGAAGCCCTCCTGTGAGTCCAGATTTAGATTCCGATACTTCACTTCAGGTTTACTGTATCCCTTGGACCTTCTTATTGACGATGAAACACAGAAATTGCACCCGAATTTAATACAAAAGGCACAATGCCGACTAAAGTACAACATGACTGTAACTCTAACTTTCTATGATTTGAACCTCTCCTGTGAGTCCAGTTTTAGAATCCGATGCTTCACTTCAGGTTTACTGTATCCCTTGGACCTTCTTATTTACTATGAAACACAGAATTTGCATCCGAATTTAATACTAAAGGCTCAAGGCCGAATTAATTACAAGAGCACTGACACTATAATATTCTTTTTTTTGATCCTCTCCTGTGAGTCCAATTTTTAGATTCCGATGCTTCACTTCAGGTTTACTGTATCCCTTGGACCTTCTTATTGACGATTAAACACAGAAATTGCATCCGAATTTAATACAAAAGGCTCAATGCAGACTGAAGTACAAGATGACTGACACTATAACTTTCTATGATTTGAACCTCTACTGTGAGTCCAGTTTTAGATTCCGATGCTTCACTTCAGGTTTCCTGTATCCCTTGGACCTTCTTATTGACGATGAAACACAGAAATTGCATCCGAATTTTATACAAAAGGCACAATGCCGACTTAAGTACAAGAGCACTGACACTCCAACTCTCTATGATATTAACATCACCTGTCAGTCCAGTTTTAGATTCCGATGCTTCGCTTTAGGTTTACTGTATCCCTTGGATCTTCTTATTGACGATGATACACAGAAATTACATCCGAATTTTATACAAAAGTCACAATGCCGACTTAAGTACAACTTGACTGACACCCTAACTTTCTATGATTTGAACCTCTCCTCTGAGTCCAGTTTTAGATTCCGATGCTTCACTTCAGGTTTACTGTATCCCTTGGACCCTCTTATTGACGATGAAATATAGAAATTGCATCCGAATGTAATACAAAAGTCACAATGCCGACTTAAGTACAAGATGACTGACACTCTAACTTTCTATGATTTGAACCCTCATGTGAGTCCAGTTTTAGATTCCGATGCTTCAATTCAGGTTTACTGTATCCCTGGGACCTTCATATTGACGATGAAACACAGAAATTGCATCCGAATTTAATACAAAATGCACAATGCCGACTTAAGCATAAGATGACTGACACTCTAAGTTTCTATAATTTGAAACTCTCCTGTGAGTCTAGTTTTAGTTTCCGATGCTTCACTTCAGGTTTACTGGATCCCATGGATATTCTTATTGACGATGAAACACAGAAATTGAATCCGAATTTAATACAAAAGGCACAATGCCGACTTAAGTACAAGAGCACTGACTCTATAACTTTCTATGATTTGAACCGGTCCTGTGAGTCCAGTTTTAGATTCCGATGCTTCACTTCAGGTTTACTGTATCCCTTGGACCTTCTGATTGACGATGAAACACAGAAATTGCATCCTAATTTAATACAAAAGGCACAATGCCGACTTAAATACAATATCACTGACACTCTAATTTTCCGTGCTATGAACCTCTCCTGTGAGTGCAGTTTTAGATTCCGATGCTTCACTTCAGGTTAACTGTATCCCTTGGACCTTCTTATTGACGATGAAACATAGATATTGCATCCGAATGTAATACAAAAGTCACAATGCCGACTTAAGTACAAGATGACTGACACTCTAACTTTCTATGATTTGAACCTCTCCTGTGAGTCCAGTTTTAGATTCCGATGCTTCTCTTCAGGTTTACTGTATCCCTGGGACCTTATTATTGACGATGAAACACAGATATTGCATCCGAATTTAATACAAAAGGCACAATGCCGACGTAAGTGCAAGATGACTGACACTGTAACTTTCTATGATTTGAACCTCTCCTGTGAGCCCAGTTTTAGATTCCGATGCTTCACTTCTGGTTTACTGTATCCCTTCGATCTCCTTATTGACAATGACACACAGAAATTGCGTCCGAATTTTATACAAAAGCCACAATGCCGACTTAAGTACAAGAGCACTGACACTATAACTTTCTATGATATGAATTTCTCCTGTGAGTCAAGTTTTAGATTCCGATGCTTGACTTCAGGTTTACTGTATCCCTTGGACCTTCTTATTGAAAATGAAACACAGAAATTGCAATCCGAATTTAATGCAATAGGCACAATGCCGACTTAAGTACAAAATGACTTGCACTCTTACTTTCTATGATTTGAACCTGTCCTGTGAGTCCAGTTTTAGATTCCGATGCTTCACTTCAGGTTTACTGTATCCCTTGGATCTTCTTATTGACGATGAAACACAGAAATTGCATCCGAATTTAATACAAAAGGCACAATGCCGTCTTAAGTACAAGAGCACTGACACTATAACTTTCTATGATATGAATTTCTCCTGTGAGTCAAGTTTTAGATTCCGATGCTTCACTGCAGGTTTACTGTATCCCTTGGAGCATCTTATTGAAAATGAAACACAGAAATTGCATCCGAATTTAATACAAAAGGCACAATGCCGACTTAAGTACAACATGACTGACACTCTAACTTTCTATGATTTGAACCTCTCCTGTGAGTCCAGTTTTAGATTCCGTTGCTTCACTTCAGGTTTACTGTATCCCTTGGACCTTCTTATTGATGATGAAACACAGAAATTGCATCCGAATTTATTACAAAAGCCACAATGCCGACTTAAGTAAAAGAGCACTGACACTATAACTTTCTATGATTTGAACCTCTCCTGTGAGTCCAGTTTTAGTTTCCATTGCTTCTCTTAAGGTTTACTGTATCCCTTGGACCTTCTTATTGACGATGAAACACAGAAATTGCATCCGAATTTAATACAATTGGCACAATGCCGACCTAAGTACAAGGGCACTAACACTCTAACTTTCTATGCTATGAACCTCGCCAGTGAGTCCAGTTTTAGATTCCGATGCTTCACTTCAGGTTTACTGTATCCCTAGGACTTTCTTATTGACGATGAAACATAGAAATTGCATCCGAATGTAATACAAAAGTCACAATGCCGACTTAAGTACATGATGACTAACACTCTAACTTTCTATGATTTGAACCTCTCCTGTGAGTCCAGTTTTAGATTCCGATGCTTCACTTCAGGTTTACTGTATATCTGGGACCTTCTTATTGATGATGAAACACAGAAATTGCATCCGAATTTAAAACAAAAGGCACAATGCCGACTTAAGTACAAGAGCACTGACACTATAACTTTCTATGATTTGAACCTCTCCTGTGAGTCCTGTTTTAGATTCCGATCTTTCACTTCTGGTTTACTGTATCCCTTGGACCTTCTTATTGACGTTGAAACACAGAAATTGCATCCGGATTTAATACAAAAGGCATAATGCCGACTTTAGTACAAGAGCACTCACACTCTAACTTCCTATCATATGAACCTCTCCTGTGAGTCCAGTTTTAGATTCCGATGCTTCACTTCAGGGTTACTGTATCCCTTGGACCCTCTTATTGACTATGAAACACAGAAATTGCATCCGAATGTAATACAAAAGGCACAATGCCGACTTAAGTACAAGATGACTGACACTCTAAGTTTCTATTATTTGAATCTCTCCTGTGAGGCCAGTTTTAGATTCCGATGCTTCACTTCAAATTTACTGTTTCCCTTGGATCTTCTTATTGACGATGAAACACAGAAATTGCATTCGAATTTAATACAAAAGGCACAATGCCGGCTTAAGTAAAAGAGCACTGACACTATAACTTTCTATGATTTGAACCTATCCTGTGAGTCCAGTTTTAGATTCCGATGCTTCACTTCAGGTTTACTGTATCCCTTGGACCTTCCTATTGACGATGAAACATAGATATTGCATCCGAATGTAATACAAAAGTCACAATGCCGACTTAAGTACAAGATGACTGACACTCTAACTTTCTATGATTTGAACCTCTCCTGTGAGTCCAGTTTTAGATTCCGATGCTTCTCTTCAGGTTTACTGTATCCCTGGGACCTTATTATTGACGATGAAACACAGAAATTGCATCTGAATTTAATACAAAAGGCACAATGCCGACGTAAGTGCAAGATGACTGACACTGTAACTTTCTATGATTTGAACCTCTCTGTGAGTCCAGTTTTAGATTCCGATGCTTCACTTCTGGTTTACTGTATCCCTTGGATCTCCTTATTGACAATGACACACAGAAATTGCGTCCGAATTTTATACAAAAGCCACAATGCCGACTTAAGTACAAGAGCACTGACACTATAACTTTCTATGATATGAATTTCTCCTGTGAGTCAAGTTTTAGATTCCGATGCTTGACTTCAGGTTTACTGTATCCCTTGGACCTTCTTATTGAAAATGAAACACAGAAATTGCAATCCGAATTTAATGCAAAAGGCACAATGCCGACTTAAGTACAAAATGACTTGCACTCTTACTTTCTATGATTTGAACCTGTCCTGTGAGTCCAGTTTTAGATTCCGATGCTTCACTTCAGGTTTACTGTATCCCTTGGATCTTCTTATTGACGATGAAACACAGAAATTGCATCCGAATTTAATACAAAAGGCACAATGCCGACTTAAGTACAAGAGCACTGACACTATAACTTTCTATGATATGAATTTCTCCTGTGAGTCAAGTTTTAGATTCCGATGCTTCACTTCAGGTTTACTGTATCCCTTGGACCATCTTATTGAAAATGAAACACAGAAATTGCATCCGAATTTAATACAAAAGGCACAATGCCGACTTAAGTACAACATGACTGACACTCTAACTTTCTATGATTTGAACCTCTCCTGTGAGTCCAGTTTTAGATTCCGTTGCTTCACTTCAGGTTTACTGTATCCCTTGGACCTTCTCATTGATGATGAAACACAGAAATTGCATCCGAATTTATTACAAAAGCCACAATGCCGACTTAAGTAAAAGAGCACTGACACTATAACTTTCTATAATTTGAACCTCTCCTGTGTGTCCAGTTTTAGTTTCCATTGCTTCACTTAAGGTTTACTGTATCCCTTGGACCTTCTTATTGACGATGAAACACAGAAATTGCATCCGAATTTAATACAATTGGCACAATGCCGACTTAAGTACAAGGGCACTAACACTCTAACTTTCTATGCTATGAACCTCGCCTGTGAGTCCAGTTTTAGATTCCGATGCTTCACTTCAGGTTTACTGTATCCCTAGGACTTTCTTATTGACGATGAAACATAGAAATTCCATCCGAATGTAATACAAAAGTCACAATGCCGACTTAAGTACATGATGACTAACACTCTAACTTTCTATGATTTGAACCTCTCCTGTGAGTCCAGTTTTAGATTCCGATGCTTCACTTCAGGTTTACTGTATATCTGGGACCTTCTTATTGATGATGAAACACAGAAATTGCATCCGAATTTAAAACAAAAGGCACAATGCCGACTTAAGTACAAGAGCACTGACACTATAACTTTCTATGATTTGAACCTCTCCTGTGAGTCCTGTTTTAGATTCCGAACTTTCACTTCTGGTTTACTGTATCCCTTGGACCTTCTTATTGACGTTGAAACACAGAAATTGCATCCGGATTTAATACAAAAGGCATAATGCCGACTTTGGTACAAGAGCACTCACACTCTAACTTCCTATGATATGAACCTCTCCTGTGAGTCCAGTTTTAGATTCCGATGCTTCACTTCAGGGTTACTGTATCCCTTGGACCCTCTTATTGACTATGAAACACAGAAATTGCATCCGAATGTAATACAAAAGGCACAATGCCGACTTAAGTACAAGATGACTGACACTCTAAGTTTCTATTATTTGAATCTCTCCTGTGAGGCCAGTTTTAGATTCCGATGCTTCACTTCAAATTTACTGTTTCCCTTGGATCTTCTTATTGACGATGAAACACAGAAATTGCATTCGAATTTAATACAAAAGGCACAATGCCGGCTTAAGTAAAAGAGCACTGACACTATAACTTTCTATGATTTGAACCTCACCTGTGAGTCAAGTTTTAGATTCCGATGCTTCACATCACGTTTACTGTATGTCTTGGTCCTTCTTATTGACGATGAAACACAGAAATTGCATCCGAATTTAATACAAAAGGCACAATGCCGACTTAAGTACAAGATGACTGACACTCTAACTTTCTATGATTTGAACTTCTCCTGTGAGTCCAGTTTTAGTTTCCGATGCTTCACTTCAGGTTTACTGTATACCTTGGACCTTATTATTGACGATGAAACACAGATATTGCATCCGAATTTAATACAAAAGGCACAATGCCGACTTAAGTACAAGAGCACTGACACTATAACTTCCTATGATATGAATTTCTCCTGTGAGTCAAGTTATAGATTCCGATGCCTCACTTCAGGTTTACTGTATCCCTTGGACCTCCTTATTGACGATGAATCACAGATATTGCATCCGAATTTAATACAAAAGGCACAATGCCGACTTAAGTGCAAGATGACTGACACTCTAAGTTTCTATGATTTGAACCTCTCCTGTGAGTCCAGTTTTAGATTCCGATGCTTCACTTCAGGTTTACTGTATTCCTTGGATCTTCTTATTGACGATAAAACACAGAAATTGGATACGAATTTAATACAAAACGCACAATGCCGACTTAAGTACAAGAGCACTGACACTATAACTTTCTATGATTTGAACCTGTCCTGTGAGTCCAGTTTTAGTTTCCGATGCTTCACTTCAGGTTTACTGTATCCCTTGGACCTTCTTATTGACGATGAAACACAGAAATTGCATCCGAATTTAATACAATATGAACAATGCCGGCTTAAGTACAAGAGCACTGACACTAACTATCTATGATATGAACCTCTCCCCTGAGTCCAGTCTTAGATTCCGATGCTTCACTTCAGGTTTACTGTATCCCTTGGACCCTCTTATTGACGATGGAACACAGAAATTGCATCGGAATTTAATACAAAAGGCACAATGCCGACTTAAGTACAAGACGACTGACACTTTAACTTTCTATGATTTGAACCTCTCCTGTGAGTACAGTTTTAGATTCCGATGCTTCATTTCAGGTTTACTGTATCCCTTGGACCTTCTTATTGACTATGAAACACAGAAATTGCATTCGAATTTAATACAAAAGGCACAATGCCGACTTAAGTACAAGAGCACTGATACTATAACTTCCTATGATATGAATTTCTCCTGTGAGTCAAGTTATAGATTCCGATGCCTCACTTCAGGTTTACTGTATCCCTTGGACCTCCTTATTGACGATGAATCACAGATATTGCATCCGAATTTAATCCAAAAGCACAATGCCGACTTAAGTGCAAGATGACTTACACTCTAAGTTTCTATGATTTGAACCTCTCCTGTGAGTCCAGTTTTAGATTCCGATGCTTCACTTCAGATTTACTGTATTCCTTGGGTCTTCGTATTGACGATGAAACACAGAAATTGCATCCGAATTTTATAAAAAAGGCACAATGCCGACTTAAGTACAAGAGGGCTGACACTCTAACTTTCTATCATTTGAACCTCTCCTGTGAGTCCAGTTTTAGATTCCGATGATTCACTTCAGGTTTACTGTATCCCTTGATCCTTCTTATTGACAATGAAACACTGATATTGCATCCGAATTTAATACAAAATTCACAATGCCGACTTAAGTACAAGATGACTGACACTCTAACTTTCTATGATTTGAACCTCTCCTGTGAGGCCAGTTTAGGATTCCGATGCTTCACTTCTGATTTACTGTATCCCTTGGATCTTCTTATTTACGATGAAACACAGAAATTGCATCCGAATTTAATACAAAAGGCACAATGCCGACTTAAGAACAAGAGCACTGACACTATAACTTTCTATGGTTTGAACCTCTCCTGTGAGTCCAGTTTTAGTTTTCGATGATTCACTTCAGGTTTACTGTATCCCTTGGACCTTCTTATTGGCGATGAAACACAGAAATTGCATCCGAATTTAATACAAAAGGCACAATGCCGGCTTAAGTACAAGAGCACTGACACTCTAACTATCTATGATATGAACCTGTCCAGTGAGTTCACTCTTAGATTCCGATGCTTCACTTCAGGTTTACTGTATTCCTTGGACCCTCTTATTGACAATGAATCACAGATATTGCATCCGAATTTAATACAAAAGGCACAATGCCGACTTAAGTACAAGATGACTGACACACTAACTTACTATAATTTGAACCTCTCCTGTGAGTCCAGTTTTAGTTTCCGATGCTTCACTTCAGGTTTACTGTATCCCTTGGACCCTTTTATTGACGATGGAACACAGAAATTGCATCGGAATTTAATACAAAAGGCACAATGCCGACTTAAGTACAAGACGACTGACACTCTAACTTTCTATGATTTGAACCTCTCCTGTGAGTACAGTTTTAGATTCCGATGCTTCACTTCAGGTTTACTGTATCCCTTGGACCTTCTTATTGACTATGAAACACAGAAATTGCATTCGAATTTAATACAAAAGGCACAATTCCTACTTAAGTACAAGAGCACTGACACTATAACTTTCTATGATTTGAACCTCACCTGTGAGTCCAGTTTTAGATTCCGATGCTTCACTTCAGATTTACTGTATCTCTTGGGTCTTCTTATTGACGATGAAACACAGAAATTGCATCCGAATTTTATACAAAAGGCACAATGCCGACATAAGTACAAGAGGACAGACACTCTAACTTTCTATCATTTGAACCTCTCCTGTGAGGCCAGTTTTGGATTCCGATGCTTCACTTCAGGTTTACTGTATCCCTTGGATCTTTGTATTGACGATGAAACACAGAAATTGCATCCGAATTTAATACAAAAGGCACAATGCCGACTTAAGAACAAGAGCACTGTCACTATAACTTTCTATGGTTTGAACCTCTCCTGTGAGTCCAGTTTTAGTTTTCGATGGTTCACTTCAGGTTTACTGTATCCCTTGGACCTTCTTATTGGCGATGAAACACAGAAATTGCATCGGAATTTAATACAAAAGGCACAATGCCGGCTTAAGTACAAGAGCACTGACACTCTAACTATCTATGATATGAACCTGTCCAGTGAGTTCACTCTTAGATTTCGATGCTTCACTTCAGGTTTACTGTATTCCTTGGACCCTCTTATTGACAATGAATCATAGATATTGCATCCGAATTTAATACAAAAGGCACAATGCCGACTTAAGTACAAGATGTCTGACACTCTAACTTTCTATGAATTGAACCTCTCCTGTGAGTCCAGTTTTAGAATCCGTAGCTTCACTTCAGGTTTACTGTATCCCTTGGATCTTCTTATTGACGATGAAACACAGAAATTGCATACGAATTTAATACAAAAGGCACAATGCCGACTTAAGTACAAGAGGACTGACACTATAACTTTCTATGATTTGAACCTCTCCTGTGAGGCCAGTCTTAGATTCGAATGCTTCACTTCAGGTTTACTGTATCCCATGGACCCTCTTATTGACGATGGAACACAGAAATTGTATCCGAATTTAATACAAAAGGCACAATGCCGACTTAAGTACAAGACGACTGACATTCTAACTTTCTATGATTTGAACCTCTCCTGTGAGTCCAGTTTTAGATTCCGATGCTTCACTTCAGGTTTACTGTATCCCTTGGACCTTCTTATTGACGATGAAACATAGGAATTGCATTCGAAGTTAATACAAAAGGCACAATGCCGACTTAAGTACAAGATGACTGACACTCCAACTTTCTATGATTTGAACCTCTCCTGTGAGTCCAGTTTTTGATTCCGATGCTTCACTTCTAGTTTACTGTATCCTTTGGACCTTCTTATTGACGATGAAACACAGAAATTGCATCCGTATTTAATACAAAATGCACAACGCCGACTTAAGTACAAGAGCACTGACACTATAACTTTCTAGGATTTATACCTCTCCTCTGAGTCCAGTTCTAGATTCCGATGCTTCACTTCAGATTTACTGTATCCCTGGGATCTTCTTATTGACGATGAAACAGAGAAATTGCATCCGAATTTCATACAAAAGGCACAATGCCGACTTAAGTACAAGAGGACTGACACTCTAACTTTCTATGATTTGAACCTCTCCTGTGAGTCCAGTTTTAGATTCCGATGCTTCACTTCAGATTTACTGTATCCCTTGGACCTTCTTATTGACGATGAAACACAGATATTGCATCCGAATTTAATACAAAATGCACAATGCCGACTTAAGTACAAGAGCACTGACCCTATAACTTTCTATGATATGAATTTCTCCTGTGAGTCAAGTTTTAGATTCCGATGCTTCACTTCAGGTTTACTGTATCCCTTGGACCTTCTTATTGACGATGAATCACAGATATTGCATCCGAATTTAATACAAAAGGCACAATGCCAACTTAGGTGCAAGATGACTGACACTCTAACTTTGTATGATTAGAACCTCTCCTGTGAGTCCAGTTTTAGATTCCGATGCTTCACTTCAGGTTTACTGTATCCCTTGGATCTTCTTATTGACGATAAAACACAGAAATTGCACACGAATTTAATACAAAAGGCACAATGCCGACTTACGTACAAGAGCACTGACACTATAACTTTCTATGATTTGAACCTGTCCTGTGAGTCCAGTTTTAGTTTCCGATGCTTCACTTCAGGTTTACTGTATCCCTTGGACTTTCTTATTTACGATGAAACACAGAAATTGCATCCGAATTTAATACAAAATGAACTATGCCGGCTTAAGTACAATAACACTGACACTAACTTTCTATGATATGAACCTCTCCTGTGAGTGCATTCTTAGATTCCGATGCTTCACTTCAGGTTTACTGTATCCCTTGGACCTTCTTATTGACTATGAAACACAGAAATTGCATTCGAATTTAACACAAAAGGCACAATTCCTACTTAAGTACAAGAGCACTGACACTATAACTTTCTATGATTTGAACGTCTCCTGTGAGTCCAGTTTTAGATTCCGATGCTTCACTTCAGGTTTACTGTATCCCTTGGACCTTCTTATTGACGATGAAACACAGAAATTGCATCCGAATTTAATACAAAAGGCAAAATGCCGACTTAAGTACAAGAGCACTGACACTATAACTTTCTATGATTTGAACCTCTCCTGTGAGTCCAGTTTTAGATTCCGATGCTTCACTTCAGATTTACTGTATCCCTTGGGTCTTCTTATTGACGATGAAACACAGAAATTGCATCCGAATTTCATACAAAAGGCACAATGCCGACTTAAGTGCAAGAGGACTGACACTCTAATTTTCTATAATTTTAACCTCTCCTGTCAGTCCAGTTTTAGATTCCGATGATTCACTTCAGATTTACTGTATCCCTTGATCCTTCTTATTGACAATGAAACGCAGATATTGCATCCGAATTTAATACAAAATTCACAATGCCGACTTAAGTACAAGATGACTGACACTCTAACTTTCTATGATTTGAACCTCTCCTGTGAGGCCAGTTTAGGATTCCGATGCTTCACTTCTGATTTACTGTATCCCTTGGATCTTCTTATTTACGATGAAACACAGAAATTGCATCCGAATTTAATACAAAAGGCACAATGCCGACTTAAGGACAAGAGCACTGACACTATAACTTTCTATGGTTTGTACCTCTCCTGTGAGTCCAGTTTTAGTTTTCGATGATTCACTTCAGGTTTACTGTATCCCTTGGACCTTCTTATTGGCGATGAAACACAGAAATTGCATCCGAATTTAATACAAAAGGCACAATGCCGGCTTAAGTACAAAAGCACTGACACTCTAACTATCTATGATATGAACCTGTCCAGTGAGTTCACTCTTAGATTCCGATGCTTCACTTCAGGTTTACTGTATTCCTTGGACCCTCTTATTGACAATGAATCACAGATATTGCATCCGAATTTAATACAAAAGGCACAATGCCGACTTAAGTACAAGATGACTGACACTCTAACTTACTATGATTTGAACCTCTCCTGTGAGTCCAGTTTTAGTTTCCGATGCTTCACTTCAGGTTTACTGTATCCCTTGGACCCTTTTATTGACGATGGAACACAGAAATTGCATCGGAATTTAATACAAAAGGCACAATGCCGACTTAAGTACAAGACGACTGACACTCTAACTTTCTATGATTTGAACCTCTCCTGTGAGTACAGTTTTAGATTCCGATGCTTCACTTCAGGTTTACTGTATCCCTTGGACCTTCTTGTTGACTATGAAACACAGAAATTGCATTCGAATTTAATACAAAAGGCACAATTCCTACTTAAGTACAAGAGCACTGACACCATAACTTTCTATGATTTGAACCTCACCTGTGAGTCCAGTTTTAGATTCCGATGCTTCACTTCAGATTTACTGTATCTCTTGGGTCTTCTTATTGACGATGAAACACAGAAATTGCATCCGAATTTTATACAAAAGGCACAATGCCGACATAAGTACAAGAGGACAGACACTCTAACTTTCTATCATTTGAACCTCTCCTGTGAGGCCAGTTTTGGATTCCGATGCTTCACTTCAGGTTTACTGTATCCCTTGGATCTTTGTATTGACGATGAAACACAGAAATTGCATCCGAATTTAATACAAAAGGCACAATGCCGACTTAAGAACAAGAGCACTGTCAATATAACTTTCTATGGTTTGAACCTCTCCTGTGAGTCCAGTTTTAGTTTTCGATGATTCACTTCAGGTTTACTGTATCCCTTGGACCTTCTTATTGGCGATGAAACACAGAAATTGCATCGGAATTTAATACAAAAGGCACAATGCCGGCTTAAGTACAAGAGCACTGACACTCTAACTATCTATGATATGAACCTGTCCAGTGAGTTCACTCTTAGATTTCGATGCTTCACTTCAGGTTTACTGTATTCCTTGGACCCTCTTATTGACAATGAATCATAGATATTGCATCCGAATTTAATACAAAAGGCACAATGCCGACTTAAGTACAAGATGACTGACACTCTAACTTTCTATGAATTGAACCTCTCCTGTGAGTCCAGTTTTAGAATCCGTAGCTTCACTTCAGGTTTACTGTATCCCTTGGATCTTCTTATTGACGATGAAACACAGAAATTGCATACGAATTTAATACAAAAGGCACAATGCCGACTTAAGTACAAGAGGACTGACACTATAACTTTCTATGATTTGAACCTCTCCTGTGAGGCCAGTCTTAGATTCGAATGCTTCACTTCAGGTTTACTGTATCCCATGGACCCTCTTATTGACGATGGAACACAGAAATTGTATCCGAATTTAATACAAAAGGCACAATGCCGACTTAAGTACAAGACGACTGACATTCTAACTTTCTATGATTTGAACCTCTCCTGTGAGTCCAGTTTTAGATTCCGATGCTTCACTTCAGGTTTACTGTATCCCTTGGACCTTCTTATTGACGATGAAACATAGGAATTGCATTCGAAGTTAATACAAAAGGCACAATGCCGACTTAAGTACAAGATGACTGACACTCCAACTTTCTATGATTTGAACCTCTCCTGTGAGTCCAGTTTTTGATTCCGATGCTTCACTTCTAGTTTACTGTATCCTTTGGACCTTCTTATTGACGATGAAACACAGAAATTGCATCCGTATTTAATACAAAAGGCACAATGCCGACTTAAGTACAAGAGCACTGACACTATAACTTTCTAGGATTTATACCTCTCCTCTGAGTCCAGTTCTAGATTCCGATGCTTCACTTCAGATTTACTGTATCCCTGGGATCTTCTTATTGACGATGAAACAGAGAAATTGCATCCGAATTTCATACAAAAGGCACAATGCCGACTTAAGTACAAGAGGACTGACACTCTAACTTTCTATGATTTGAACCTCTCCTGTGAGTCCAGTTTTAGATTCCGATGCTTCACTTCAGGTTTACTGTATCCCTTGGACCTTCTTATTGACGATGAAACACAGATATTGCATCCGAATTTAATACAAAATGCACAATGCCGACTTAAGTACAAGAGCACTGACCCTATAACTTTCTATGATATGAATTTCTCCTGTGAGTCAAGTTTTAGATTCCGATGCTTCACTTCAGGTTTACTGTATCCCTTGGACCTTCTTATTGACGATGAATCACAGATATTGCATCCGAATTTAATACAAAAGGCACAATGCCAACTTAGGTGCAAGATGACTGACACTCTAACTTTGTATGATTAGAACCTCTCCTGTGAGTCCAGTTTTAGATTCCGATGCTTCACTTCAGGTTTACTGTATCCCTTGGATCTTCTTATTGACGATAAAACACAGAAATTGCACACGAATTTAATACAAAAGGCACAATGCCGACTTACGTACAAGAGCACTGACACTATAACTTTCTATGATTTGAACCTATCCTGTGAGTCCAGTTTTAGTTTCCGATGCTTCACTTCAGGTTTACTGTATCCCTTGGACTTTCTTATTTACGATGAAACACAGAAATTGCATCCGAATTTAATACAAAATGAACTATGCCGGCTTAAGTACAATAGCACTGACACTAACTTTCTATGATATGAACCTCTCCTGTGAGTGCATTCTTAGATTCCGATGCTTCACTTCAGGTTTACTGTATCCCTTGGACCTTCTTATTGACTATGAAACACAGAAATTGCATTCGAATTTAACACAAAAGGCACAATTCCTACTTAAGTACAAGAGCACTGACACTATAACTTTCTATGATTTGAACGTCTCCTGTGAGTCCAGTTTAAATTCCGATGCTTCACTTCAGGTTTACTGTATCCCTTGGACCTTCTTATTGACGATGAAACACAGAAATTGCATCCGAATTTAATACAAAAGGCAAAATGCCGACTTAAGTACAAGAGCACTGACACTATAACTTTCTATGATTTGAACCTCTCCTGTGAGTCCAGTTTTAGATTCCGATGCTTCACTTCAGATTTACTGTATCCCTTGGGTCTTCTTATTGACGATGAAACACAGAAATTGCATCCGAATTTCATACAAAAGGCACAATGCCGACTTAAGTGCAAGAGGACTGACACTCTAATTTTCTATAATTTTAACCTCTCCTGTCAGTCCAGTTTTAGATTCCGATGATTCACTTCAGATTTACTGTATCCCTTGATCCTTCTTATTGACGATGGAACACAGATATTGCATCCGAATTTAATACAAAAGGCACAATGCCGACTTAAGTACAAGATGACTGACACTCTAACTTTCAATGCTTTGAACCTCTCCTGTCAGGCCAGTTTTGGACTCCGATGCTTCACTTCAGGTTTACTGTATCCCTTGGATCTTCTTATTGACGATGAAACTCAGAAAGTGCATCCGAATTTAACACAAAAGGCACAATGCCGACTTAAGAACAAGAGCACTGACACTATAACTTTCTATGATTTGAACCTCTCCTGTGAGTCCAGTTTTAGTTTCCGATGATTCACTTCAGGTTTTCTGTATCCCTTGGACCTTCTTATTGGCGATGAAACACAGAAATTGCATCCGAATTTAATACAAAAGGCACAATGCCGGCTTAAGTACAAGAGCACTGACACTCTAACTAGCTATGATATGAACCTCTCCATTGAGTTCAGTCTTAGATTCCGATGCTTCACTTCAGGTTTACTGTATCCTTTGGACCCTCTTATTGACGATGAACCACAGAAATTGCATCCGAATTTAATACAAAAGGCACAATGCCGACTTAAGTACATGACGACTGACACTCTAACTTTCTATGATTTGAACCTCTCCTGTGAGTCCAGTTTTAGATTCCGATGCTTCACTTCAGGTTTACTGTATCACTTGGACCTTCTTATTGACGATGAAACACTGAAATTGCATCCGAATTTAATACAAAAGGCACAATGCCGACTTAAGTACAAGATGACTGACTCTATAACTTTCTATGATTTGAACCTCTCTTGTGAGTCCATTTTTAGATTCCGATGCTTCACTTCAGGTTTACTGTATCCCTTGGACCTTCTTATTGACAATGAAACACAGTAATTGCAACCGAATTTAATACAAAAGGCACAATGCCGACTTATGTACAAGAGCACTGACACTATAAATTTCTATGATATGAATTTCTCCTGTGAGTCAAGTTTTAGATTCCGATGCTTCACTTCAGGTTTACTGTATCCCTTGGACCCTCTTATTGACAATGAATCACAGATAATGCATCCGAATTTAATACAAAAGGCACAATGCCGACTTAAGTACAAGATGACTGACACTCTAACTTTCTATGATTTGAACCTCTCCTGTGAGTCCAGTTTTAGTATCCGATGCTTCACTTCAGGTTTACTGTATCCCTTGGATCTTCTTATTGACGATGAAACACAGAAATTGCATACGAATTTAATACAAAAGGCACAATGCCGACGTAAGTACAAGAGCACTGACACTATAACTTTCTATGATTTGAACCTCTCCTGTGAGGCCAGTTTTAGTTTCCGATGCTTCACTTAAGGTTTACTGTATCCCTTGGACCATCTTATTGACGATGAAACACAGAAATTGCAACCGAATTTAATACAAAATGCATTATGCCGACTTAAGTACAAGAGGACGGACACTCTAACTTTCTATGATTTGAACCTCTCCTGTGAGTCCAGTTTTAGATTCCGATACTGCACTTCAGGTTTACTGTATCCCTTGGACCTTCTTATTGGCGATGAAACATAGGAATTGCATTCGAATTTAATACAAAAGGCAGAATGCCGACTTAAGTACAAGATGACTGACACTCCAACTTTCTATGATTTGAACCTCTCCTGTGAGTCCAGTTTTTGATTCCGATGCTTCACTTCAGGTTTACTGTATCCCTTGGACCCTCTTATTGACGATGAGCCACAGAAATAGCATCTGAATTTAATACAAAAGGCACAATGCCGACTTAAGTACAAGAGCACTGACACTATAACTTTCTATGATTTGAACCTCTCCTGTTAGGCCAGTTTTAGTTTCCGATGCTTCACTTCAGGTTTACTGTATCCCTTGGAACTTTTTATTGACGATGAAACACAGAAATTGCATCCAAATATAATACAAAAGGCACAATGCCGGCTTAAGTACAAGAGCACTGACACTAACTTCCTATGATATGAACCTCTCCTGTGAGTCCAGTCTTAGATTCGAATGCTTCACTTCAGGTTTACTGTATCCCTTCGACCCTCTTATTGACGATGGAACACAGAAATTGCATCCGAATTTAATACAAAAGGCAAAATGCCGACTTAAGTACAAGACGACTGACTTTCTAACTTTCTATGATTTGAACCTCTCCTGTGAGTCCAGTTTTAGATTCCGATGCTTCACTTCAGGTTTACTGTATCCCTTGGACCTTCTTATTGACTATGAATCACAGAAATTGCATTCGAATTTAATACAAAAGGCACAATTCCTACTTAGGTACAAGAGCACTGACTCTATAACTTTCTATGATTTTAACCTCTCCTGTGAGTCCAGTTTTAGATTCCGATGCTTCACTTCAGGTTTACTGTATACCTTGGACCATCTTATTGACGATGAAACACAGAAATTGCAACCGAATTTAATACAAAATGCACTATGCCGACTTAAGTACAAGAGGACTGACACTCTAACTTTCTATGATTTGAACCTCTCCTGTGAGTCCAGTTTTAGATTCCGGTACTGCACTTCAGGTTAACTGTATCCCTTGGACCTTCTTATTGACGATGAAACATAGGAATTGCATTCGAATTTAATACAAAAGGCACAATGCCGACTGAAGTACAAGATGACTGACACTCTAATTTTCTATAATTTTAACCTCTCCTGTCAGTCCAGTTTTAGATTCCGATGATTCACTTCAGTTTTACTGTATCCCTTGATCCTTCTTATTGACGATGAAACACAGATATTGCATCCGAATTTAATACAAAAGGCACAATGCCGACTTAAGTACAAGATGACTGACACTCTAACTTTCAATGCTTTGAACCTCTCCTGTCAGGCCAGTTTTGGACTCCGATGCTTCACTTCAGGTTTACTGTATCCCTTGGATCTTCTTATTGACGATGAAACTCAGAAAGTGCATCCGAATTTAATACAAAAGGCACAATGCCGACTTAAGAACAAGAGCACTGACACTATAACTTTCTATGATTTGAACCTCTCCTCTGAGTCCAGTTTTAGTTTCCGATGATTCACTTCAGGTTTTCTGTATCCCTTGGACCTTCTTATTGGCGATGAAACACAGAAATTGCATCCGAATTTAATACAAAAGGCACAATGCCGGCTTAAGTACAAGAGCACTGACACTCTAACTAGCTATGATATGAACCTCTCCATTGAGTTCAGTCTTAGATTCCGATGCTTCACTTCAGGTTTACTGTATCCTTTGGACCCTCTTATTGACGATGAACCACAGAAATGGCATCCGAATTTAATACAAAAGGCACAATGCCGACTTAAGTACATGACGACTGACACTCTAACTTTCTATGATTTGAACCTCTCCTGTGAGTCCAGTTTTAGATTCCGATGCTTCACTTCAGGTTTACTGTATCACTTGGACCTTCTTATTGACGATGAAACACTGAAATTGCATCCGAATTTAATACAAAAGGCACAATGCCGACTTAAGTACAAGATGACTGACTCTATAACTTTCTATGATTTGAACCTCTCTTGTGAGTCCATTTTTAGATTCCGATGCTTCACTTCAGGTTTACTGTATCCCTTGGACCTTCTTATTGATAATGAAACACAGTAATTGCAACCGAATTTAATACAAAAGGCACAATGCCGACTTATGTACAAGAGCACTGACACTATAAATTTCTATGATATGAATTTCTACTGTGAGTCAAGTTTTAGATTCCGATGCTTCACTTCAGGTTTACTGTACCCCCTTGGACCCTCTTATTGACAATGAATCACAGATAATGCATCCGAATTTAATACAAAAGGCACAATGCCGACTTAAGTACAAGATGTCTGACACTCTAACTTTCTATGATTTGAACCTCTCCTGTGAGTCCAGTTTTAGTATCCGATGCTTCACTTCAGGTTTACTGTATCCCTTGGATCTTCTTATTGACGATGAAACACAGAAATTGCATACGAATTTAATACAAAAGGCACAATGCCGACGTAAGTACAAGAGCACTGACACTATAACTTTCTATGATTTGAACCTCTCCTGTGAGGCCAGTTTTAGTTTCCGATGCGTCACTTATGGTTTACTGTATCCCTTGGACCATCTTATTGACGATGAAACACAGAAATTGCAACCGAATTTAATACAAAATGCATTATGCCGACTTAAGTACAAGAGGACGGACACTCTAACTTTCTATGATTTGAACCTCTCCTGTGAGTCCAGTTTTAGATTCCGATACTGCACTTCAGGTTTACTGTATCCCTTGGACCTTCTTATTGGCGATGAAACATAGGAATTGCATTCGAATTTAATACAAAAGGCAGAATGCCGACTTAAGTACACGATGACTGACACTCCAACTTTCTATGATTTGAACCTCTCCTGTGAGTCCAGTTTTTGATTCCGATGCTTCACTTCAGGTTTACTGTATCCCTTGGACCCTCTTATTGACGATGAGCCACAGAAATAGCATCTGAATTTAATACAAAAGGCACAATGCCGACTTAAGTACAAGAGCACTGACACTATAACTTTCTATGATTTGAACCTCTCCTGTTAGGCCAGTTTTAGTTTCCGATGCTTCACTTCTGGTTTACTGTATCCCTTGGAACTTTTTATTGACGATGAAACACAGAAATTGCATCCAAATATAATACAAAAGGCACAATGCCGGCTTAAGTACAAGAGCACTGACACTAACTTCCTATTATATGAACCTCTCCTGTGAGTCCAGTCTTAGATTCGAATGCTTCACTTCAGGTTTACTGTATCCCTTCGACCCTCTTATTGACGATGGAACACAGAAATTGCATCCGAATTTAATACAAAAGGCAAAATGCCGACTTAAGTACAAGACGACTGACATTCTAACTTTCTATGATTTGAACCTCTCCTGTGAGTCCAGTTTTAGATTCCGATGCTTCACTTCAGGTTTACTGTATCCCTTGGACCTTCTTATTGACTATGAATCACAGAAATTGCATTCGAATTTAATACAAAAGGCACAATTCCTACTTAGGTACAAGAGCACTGACTCTATAACTTTCTATGATTTTAACCTCTCCTGTGAGTCCAGTTTTAGATTCCGATGCTTCACTTCAGGTTTACTGTATACCTTGGACCATCTTATTGACGATGAAACATAGGAATTGCATTCGAATTTAATACAAAAGGCACAATGCCGACTGAAGTACAAGATGACTGACACTCCAACATTCTATGATTTGAACCTCTCCTGTGAGTCAAGTTTTTGATTCCGATGCTTCACTTCTAGCTTACTGTATCCTTTGGACCTTCTTATTGACGATGAAACACAGAAATTGCATCCGAATTTAATACAAAAGGCACAATGCCGACTTAAGTACAAGAGCACTGACACTATAAATTTCTATGATTTGAACCTCTCCTGTGAGTCCAGTTTTAGATTCCGATGCTTCACATCAGGTTTACTGTATCCCTTGTATCATCTTAATGACGATGAAACACAGAAATTGCAACCGAATTTAATACAAAATGCACTATGCCGACTTAAGTACAAGAGGACTGACACTCCAAATTTATATGATTTGAACGTCTCCTGATAGTCCAGTGTTAGATTCCGATGCTTCACTTCAGGTTTACTGTATCCCTTGGACCTTCTTATTGGCGATGAAACACAGAAATTGCATCCGAATTTAATACAAAAGGCAGAATGCCGACTAAAGTACAAGAGCACTGACACTATAACTTTCTATGATTTGAACCTCTCCTGTGAGTCCAGTTTTAGATTCCGATGATTCACTTCAGGTTTACTGTATCCCTTGGATCTTCTTATTGGCGATGAAACACAGAAATTGCATCCGAATTTAATACAAAAGGCACAATGCCGGCTTAAGTACAAGAGCACTGACACTCTAACTAGCTATGATATGAACCTCTCCATTGAGTTCAGTCTTAGATTCCGATGCTTCACTTCAGGTTTACTGTATCCCTTGGACCCTCTTATTGACGATGAACCACAGAAATTGCATCCGAAATTAATACAAAAGGCACAATGCCGACTTAAGTACAAGATGACTGACACTCTAACTTTCTATGATTTGAACCTCTCCTGTCAGGCAGTTTTGGATTCCGATGCTTCACTTCAGGTTTACTGTATCCCTTGGATCTTCTTATTGACGATGAAACTCAGAAATTGCATACGAATTTAATACAAAAGGCACAATGCCGACTTAAGTACAAGAGCACTGACACTATAACTTTCTATGATTTGAACCTCTCCTGTGAGGCCAGTTTTAGTTTCCGATGCTTCACTTAAGGTTAACTGTATCCCTTGGAACTTTTTATTGACGATGAAACACAGAAATTGCATCCAAATTTAATACAAAAGGCACAATGCCGGCTGAAGTACAAGAGCACTGACACTAACTTTCTATGATATGAACCTCTCCTGTGAGTCCAGTCTTAGATTCGAATGCTTCACTTCAGGTTTACTGTTTCCCTTCGACCCTCTTATTGACGATGGAACACAGAAATTGCATCCGAATTTAATACAAAAGGCAAAATGCCGACTTTAGGACAAGACGACTGACATTCTAACTTTCTATGATTTGAACCTCTCCTGTGAGTCCAGTTTTAGATTCCGATGCTTCACTTCAGGTTTACTGTATCCCTTGGACCTTCTTATTGACTATGAAACACAGAAATTGCATTCGAATTTAATACAAAAGGCACAATTCCTACTTAGGTACAAGAGCACTGACACTATAACTTTCTACGATTTTAACCTCTCCTGTGAGTCCAGTTTTAGATTCCGATGCTTCACTTCAGGTTTACTGTATACCTTGGACCATCTTATTGACGATGAAAGACAGAAATTGCAACCGAATTTAATACAAAATGCACTATGCCGACTTAAGTACAAGAGGACTGACACTCTAACTTTCTATGATTTGAACCTCTCCTGTGAGTCCAGTTTTAGATTCCGATACGGCACTTCAGGTTTACTGTATCCCTTGGACCTTCTTATTGACGATGAAACATAGGAATTGCATTCGAATTTAATACAAAAGGCACAATGCCGACTTAAGTACAAGATGACTGACACTCCAACTTTCTATGATTTGAACCTCTCCTGTGAGTCCAGTTTTTGATTCCGATGCTTCACTTCTAGTTTACAGTATCCTTTGGACCTTCTTATTGACGATGAAACACAGAAATTGCATCCGAATTTAATACAAAAGGCACAATGCCGACTTAAGTACAAGAGCACTGACACTATAACTTTCTAGGATTGGAACCTCTCCTGTGAGTCCAGTTCTAGATTCCGATGCTTCACTTCAGATTTACTGTATCCCTTGGATCTTCTTATTGACGATGAATCACAGATATTGCATCCGAATTTAATACAAAAGGCACAATGCCGACTTAGGTGCAGGATGACTGACACTCTAACTTTCTATGATTTGAACCTCTCCTGTGAGTCCAGGTTTAGATTCCGATGCTTCACTTCAGGTTTACTGTATCCCTTGGATCTTCTTATTGACGATAAAACACAGAAATTGCATACGAATTTAATACAAAAGGCACAATGCCGACTTACGTACAAGAGCACTGACACTATAACTTTCTATGATTTGAACTTGTCCTGTGAGTCCAGTTTTAGTTTTCGATGCTTCACTTCAGGTTTACTGTATCCCTTGGACTTTCTTATTGACGATGAAACACAGTAATTGCATCCGAATTTAATACAAAATGAACAATGCCGGCTTAAGTACAATAGCACTGACACTAACTTTCTATGATATGAACCTCTCCTGTGAGTGCAGTCTTAGATTCCGATGCTTCACTTCAGGTTTACTGTATCCCTTGGACCCTCTTATTGACGATGGAACACAGAAATTGCATCCGAATTTAATACAAAAGGCACAATGCCGACTTAAGTACAAGACGACTGACACTCTAACTTTCTATTATTTGAACCTCTCCTGTGAGTCCAGTTTTAGATTCCGATGCTTCACTTCAGATTTACTGTATCCCTTGGATCTTCTTATTGACGATGAAACACAGAAATTGCATCCGAATTTCATACAAAAGGCACAATGCCGACTTAAGTACAAGAGGACTGACACTCTAACTTTCTATGATTTGAACCTCTCCTGTGAGTCCAGTTTTAGATTCCGATGATTCACTTCAGGTTTACTGTATCCCTTGGACCTTCTTATTGACGATGAAACACAGATATTGCATCCGAATTAAATACAAAAGGCACAATGCCGACTTAAGTACAAGATGACTGACACTCTAACTTTCTATGATTTGAACCTCTCCTGTGAGGCCAGTTTTGGATTCCGATGCTTCACTTCAGGTTTACTGTATCCCTTGGATCTTCTTATTGACGATGAAACACAGAAATTGCATCCGAATTTAATAAATAAGGCACAATGCCGACATAAGTACCAGAGCACTGGCACTATAACTTTCTATGATTTGAACCTCTCCTGTGAGTCCAGTTTTAGTTTCCGATGCTTCACTTCAGGTATACTGTATCCCTTGGACCCTCTTATTGACGATGAACCACAGAAATTGCATCCGAATTTAATACAAAATGTACAATGCCGACTTAAGTACAAGAGGACAGACACTCTAACTTTCTATGATTTGAACCTCTCCTGTGAGTCCAGTTTTAGATTCCGATGATTCACTTCAGGTTTACTGTATCCCTTGGACCTTCTTATTGACGATGAAACACAGATATTTCATCCGAATTAAATACAAAAGGCACAATGCCGACTTAAGTACAAGATGACTGACGCTCTAACTTTCTATGATTTGAATTTCTCCTGTGGGTCAAGTTTTAGATTCCGATGCTTCACTTCAGGTTTACTATATCCCTTGGACCTTCTTATTGACGATGAATCACAGATATTGCATCCGAATTTAATACAAAAGGCACAATGCCGACTTAAGTGCAAGATGACTGACACTCTAACTTTCTATGATTTGAACCTCTCCTGTGACTCCAGTTTTAGATTCCGATGCTTCACTTCAGGTTTACCGTATCCCTTGGATCTTCTTATTGACGATAAAACACAGAAATTGCATCCGAATTTAATACAAAAGGCACAATGCCGACTTACGTACAAGAGCAGTGACACTATAACTTTCTATGATTTGAACCTCTCCTGTGAGTCCAGTTTTAGTTTCCGATGCTTCACTTCAGGTTTACTGTATCCCTCGGACTTTCTTATTGACGATGGAACACAGAAATTGCATCCGAATTTAATACAAAATCAACAATGCCGGCTTAAGTACAATAGCACTGACACTAACTTTCTATGAGATGAACCTCTCCTGTGAGTGCAGTCTTAGATTCCGATGCTTCACTTCAGGCTTACTGTATCCTTGGACCCTCTTATTGACGATGGAACACAGAAATTGCATCCGAATTTAATACAAAAGGCACAATGCCGACTTAAGTACAAGACGACTGACACTAACTTTCTATGATTTGAACCTCTCCTGTGAGTCCAGTTTTAGATTCCGATGCTTCACTTCAGATTACTGTATCCCTTGGATCTTCTTATTGACGTTGAAACACAGAAATTGCATCCGAATTTCATACAAAAGGCACAATGCCGACTTAAGTACAAGAGGACTGACACTCTAACTTTCTATGATGTGAACCTCTCCTGTGAGTCCAGTTTTAGATTCCGATGATTCACTTCAGGTTTACTGTATCCCTTGGACCTTCTTATTGACGATGAAACACAGATATTGCATCTGAATTAAATACAAAAGGCACAATGCCGACTTAAGTACAAGACGACTGACACTAACTTTCTATGATTTGAACCTCTCCTGTGAGTCCAGTTTTAGATTCCGATGCTTCACTTCAGGTTTACTGTATCCCTTGGATCTTCTTATTGACGATGAAACACAGAAATTGCATCCGAATTTAATACAAAAGCACAATGCCGACTTAAGGACAAGAGCACTGACACTATAACTTTCTATGATTTGAACCTCTCCTGTGAGTCCAGTTTTAGTTTCCGATGCTTCACTTCAGGTTTACTGTATCCCTAGGACCTTCTTATTGACGATGAAACACAGAAATTGCATAGGAATTTAATACAAAAGGCACAATGCCGGCTTAAGTACAAGAGCACTGTCACTCTAACTATCTATGATATGAACCTCTCCTGTGAGTTCAGTCTTAGATTCCGATGCTTCACTTCAGGTTTACTGTATCCCTTGGACCCTCTTATTGACGATGAACCACAGAAATTGCATCCGAATTTAATACAAAAGGCACAATGCCGACTTAAGTACAAGACGACTGACACTCTAACTTTCTATAATTTGAACATCTCCTGTAAGACCAGTTTTAGATTCCGATGCTTCACTTCAGGTTCACTGTATCACTTGGACCTTCATATTGACGATGAAACACTGAAATTGCATCCGAATTTAATACAAAATGCACAATGCCGACTTAAGTACAATATGACTGACACTCTAACTTTCTATGATTTGAAGCCCTCCTGTGAGTCCAGTTTTAGATTCCGATACTTCACTTCAGGTTTACTGTATCCCTTGGACCTTCTTATTGACGATGAAACACAGAAATTGCACCCGAATTTAATACAAAAGCACAATGCCGACTAAAGTACAACATGACTGACACTCTATATTTCAACGATTTGAACCTCTCCTGTGAGTCCAGTTTTAGAATCCGATGCTTCACTTCAGGTTTACTGTATCCCTTGGACCTTCTTATTGACTATGAAACACAGAAATTGCATCCGAATTTAATACAAAAGGCACAACGCCGACTTAAGTACAAGAGAACTGACACTATAAAATTCATTGTTTTGAACCTCTCCTGTGAGTCCAGTTTTCGATTCCGGTGCTTCACTTCACGTTTACTGTATCCCTTGGACCTTCTTATTGACGATTAAACACAGAAATTGCATCCGAATTTAATACAAAGGGCTCAATGCAGACTGAAGTACAAGATGACTGACACTATAACTTTCTATGATTTGAACCTCTCCTGTGAGTCCAGTTTTAGATTCCGATGCTTCACTTCAGGTTTCCTGTTTCCCTTGGACCTTCTTATTGACGATGAAACACAGAAATTGCATCCGAATTTATTACAAAAGGCACAATGCCGACTTAAGTACAAGAGCACTGACACCCTAACTTTCTATGATATGAACATCACCTGTAAGTCCAGTTTTAGATTCCGATGCTTCGATTCAGGTTTACTGTATCCCTTGGATCTTCTTATTGACGATGAAACACAGAAATTACATCCGAATTTTATACAAAAGGCACAATGCCGACTCAAGTACAACATGACTAACACTCTAACTTTCTATGATTTGAACCTCTCCTGTGAGTCCAGTTTTGATTCCGATGCTTCACTTCAGGTTTACTGTATCCCTTGGATCTTCTTATTGACGATGAAACACAGAAATTGAATCCAAATTTAGTACAAAAGACACAATGCCGACTTAAGTAATAGAGCACTGACACTCTAAATTTCTATGATTTAAACCTCTCCTGTGAGTCCAGTTTTAGATTCCGATGCTTAACTTCAGGTTCACTGAATCCCTTGGACCTTCGTATTGACGATGAAACACAGAAATTGTATCCGAATTTAATACAAAGGGTACAATGCTGACTTAAGTACAAGAGCACTAACACTCTAACTTTCATTGCTATGAACCTCTCCTGAGGGTCCAGTTTTAGATTCCGATGCTTCACTTCAGGTTTACTGTATCCCTTGGACCTTCTTATTGGCGATGAAATATAGAAATTGCATCCGAATGTAATACAAAGTCAAAATGCCGACTTAAGTACAAGATCACTGACACTCAAACTTTCTATGATTTGAACCCCTCTTGTGAGTCCAGTTTTAGATTCCGATGCTTCACTTCAGGTTTACTGTATCCCTGGGTCCTTCTTATTGACGATGAAACACAGAAATTGCCTACGAATTTAATACAAAAGGCACAATGCCGACTTACGTACAAGAGCACTGACACTATAACTTTCTATGATTTGAACCTGTCCTGTGAGTCCAGTTTTAGTTTTCGATGCTTCACTTCAGGTTTACTGTATCCCTTGGACTTTCTTATTGACGATGAAACACAGTAATTGCATCCGAATTTAATACAAAATGAACAATGCCGGCTTAAGTACAATAGCACTGACACTAACTTTCTATGATATGAACCTCTCCTGTGAGTGCAGTCTTAGATTCCGATGCTTCACTTCAGGTTTACTGTATCCCTTGGACCCTCTTATTGACGATGGAACACAGAAATTGCATCCGAATTTAATACAAAAGGCACAATGCCGACTTAAGTACAAGACGACTGACACTCTAACTTTCTATTATTTGAACCTCCCCTGTGAGTCCAGTTTTAGATTCCGATGCTTCACTTCAGATTTACTGTATCCCTTGGATCTTCTTATTGACGATGAAACACAGAAATTGCATCCGAATTTCATACAAAAGGCACAATGCCGACTTAAGTACAAGAGGACTGACACTCTAACTTTCTATGATTTGAACCTCTCCTGTGAGTCCAGTTTTAGATTCCGATGATTCACTTCAGGTTTACTGTATCCCTTGGACCTTCTTATTGACGATGAAACACAGATATTGCATCCGAATTAAATACAAAAGGCACAATGCCGACTTAAGTACAAGATGACTGACACTCTAACTTTCTATGATTTGAACCTCTCCTGTGAGGCCAGTTTTGGATTCCGATGCTTCACTTCAGGTTTACTGTATCCCTTGGATCTTCTTATTGACGATGAAACACAGAAATTGCATCCGAATTTAATAAATAAGGCACAATGCCGACATAAGTACCAGAGCACTGGCACTATAACTTTCTATGATTTGAACCTCTCCTGTGAGTCCAGTTTTAGTTTCCGATGCTTCACTTCAGGTATACTGTATCCCTTGGACCCTCTTATTGACGATGAACCACAGAAATTGCATCCGAATTTAATACAAAATGTACAATGCCGACTTAAGTACAAGAGGACAGACACTCTAACTTTCTATGATTTGAACCTCTCCTGTGAGTCCAGTTTTAGATTCCGATGATTCACTTCAGGTTTACTGTATCCCTTGGACCTTCTTATTGACGATGAAACACAGATATTTCATCCGAATTAAATACAAAAGGCACAATGCCGACTTAAGTACAAGATGACTGACACTCTAACTTTCTATGATTTGAATTTCTCCTGTGGGTCAAGTTTTAGATTCCGATGCTTCACTTCAGGTTTACTATATCCCTTGGACCTTCTTATTGACGATGAATCACAGATATTGCATCCGAATTTAATACAAAAGGCACAATGCCGACTTAAGTGCAAGATGACTGACACTCTAACTTTCTATGATTTGAACCTCTCCTGTGACTCCAGTTTTAGATTCCGATGCTTCACTTCAGGTTTACCGTATCCCTTGGATCTTCTTATTGACGATAAAACACAGAAATTGCATCCGAATTTAATACAAAAGGCACAATGCCGACTTACGTACAAGAGCAGTGACACTATAACTTTCTATGATTTGAACCTCTCCTGTGAGTCCAGTTTTAGTTTCCGATGCTTCACTTCAGGTTTACTGTATCCCTCGGACTTTCTTATTGACGATGGAACACAGAAATTGCATCCGAATTTAATACAAAATCAACAATGCCGGCTTAAGTACAATAGCACTGACACTAACTTTCTATGAGATGAACCTCTCCTGTGAGTGCAGTCTTAGATTCCGATGCTTCACTTCAGGCTTACTGTATCCTTGGACCCTCTTATTGACGATGGAACACAGAAATTGCATCCGAATTTAATACAAAAGGCACAATGCCGACTTAAGTACAAGACGACTGACACTAACTTTCTATGATTTGAACCTCTCCTGTGAGTCCAGTTTTAGATTCCGATGCTTCACTTCAGATTACTGTATCCCTTGGATCTTCTTATTGACGTTGAAACACAGAAATTGCATCCGAATTTCATACAAAAGGCACAATGCCGACTTAAGTACAAGAGGACTGACACTCTAACTTTCTATGATGTGAACCTCTCCAGTGAGTCCAGTTTTAGATTCCGATGATTCACTTCGGGTTTACTGTATCCCTTGGACCTTCTTATTGACGATGAAACACAGATATTGCATCTGAATTAAATACAGAAAGGCACAATGAAGACTTAAGTACAAGACGACTGACACTAACTTTCTATGATTTGAACCTCTCCTGTGAGTCCAGTTTTAGATTCCGATGCTTCACTTCAGGTTTACTGTATCCCTTGGATCTTCTTATTGACGATGAAACACAGAAATTGCATCCGAATTTAATACAAAAGCACAATGCCGAATTAAGGACAAGAGCACTGACACTATAACTTTCTATGATTTGAACCTCTCCTGTGAGTCCAGTTTTAGTTTCCGATGCTTCACTTCAGGTTTACTGTATCCCTAGGACCTTCTTATTGACGATGAAACACAGAAATTGCATAGGAATTTAATACAAAAGGCACAATGCCGGCTTAAGTACAAGAGCACTGTCACTCTAACTATCTATGATATGAACCTCTCCTGTGAGTTCAGTCTTAGATTCCGATGCTTCACTTCAGGTTTACTGTATCCCTTGGACCCTCTTATTGACGATGAACCACAGAAATTGCATCCGAATTTAATACAAAAGGCACAATGCCGACTTAAGTACAAGACGACTGACACTCTAACTTTCTATAATTTGAACATCTCCTGTAAGACCAGTTTTAGATTCCGATGCTTCACTTCAGGTTCACTGTATCACTTGGACCTTCTTATTGACGATGAAACACTGAAATTGCATCCGAATTTAATACAAAATGCACAATGCCGACTTAAGTACAATATGACTGACACTCTAACTTTCTATGATTTGAAGCCCTCCTGTGAGTCCAGTTTTAGATTCCGATACTTCACTTCAGGTTTACTGTATCCCTTGGACCTTCTTATTGACGATGAAACACAGAAATTGCACCCGAATTTAATACAAAAGCACAATGCCGACTAAAGTACAACATGACTGACACTCTATATTTCAACGATTTGAACCTCTCCTGTGAGTCCAGTTTTAGAATCCGATGCTTCACTTCAGGTTTACTGTATCCCTTGGACCTTCTTATTGACTATGAAACACAGAAATTGCATCCGAATTTAATACAAAAGGCACAACGCCGACTTAAGTACAAGAGAACTGACACTATAAAATTCATTGTTTTGAACCTCTCCTGTGAGTCCAGTTTTCGATTCCGGTGCTTCACTTCACGTTTACTGTATCCCTTGGACCTTCTTATTGACGATTAAACACAGAAATTGCATCCGAATTTAATACAAAGGGCTCAATGCAGACTGAAGTACAAGATGACTGACACTATGACTTTCTATGATTTGAACCTCTCCTGTGAGTCCAGTTTTAGATTCCGATGCTTCACTTCAGGTTTCCTGTTTCCCTTGGACCTTCTTATTGACGATGAAACACAGAAATTGCATCCGAATTTATTACAAAAGGCACAATGCCGACTTAAGTACAAGAGCACTGACACCCTAACTTTCTATGATATGAACATCACCTGTAAGTCCAGTTTTAGATTCCGATGCTTCGATTCAGGTTTACTGTATCCCTTGGATCTTCTTATTGACGATGAAACACAGAAATTACATCCGAATTTTATACAAAAGGCACAATGCCGACTCAAGTACAACATGACTAACACTCTAACTTTCTATGATTTGAACCTCTCCTGTGAGTCCAGTTTTGATTCCGATGCTTCACTTCAGGTTTACTGTATCCCTTGGATCTTCTTATTGACGATGAAACACAGAAATTGAATCCAAATTTAGTACAAAAGACACAATGCCGACTTAAGTAATAGAGCACTGACACTCTAAATTTCTATGATTTAAACCTCTCCTGTGAGTCCAGTTTTAGATTCCGATGCTTAACTTCAGGTTCACTGAATCCCTTGGACCTTCGTATTGACGATGAAACACAGAAATTGTATCCGAATTTAATACAAAGGGTACAATGCTGACTTAAGTACAAGAGCACTGACACTCTAACTTTCATTGCTATGAACCTCTCCTGAGGGTCCAGTTTTAGATTCCGATGCTTCACTTCAGGTTTACTGTATCCCTTGGACCTTCTTATTGACGATGAAATATAGAAATTGCATCCGAATGTAATACAAAAGTCAAAATGCCGACTTAAGTACAAGATCACTGACACTCAAACTTTCTATGATTTGAACCCCTCTTGTGAGTCCAGTTTTAGATTCCGATGCTTCACTTCAGGTTTACTGTATCCCTGGGTCCTTCTTATTGACGATGAAACACAGAAATTGCATACGAATTTAATACAAAAGGCACAATGCCGACTTACGTACAAGAGCACTGACACTATAACTTTCTATGATTTGAACCTGTCCTGTGAGTCCAGTTTTAGTTTTCGATGCTTCACTTCAGGTTTACTGTATCCCTTGGACTTTCTTATTGACGATGAAACACAGTAATTGCATCCGAATTTAATACAAAATGAACAATGCCGGCTTAAGTACAATAGCACTGACACTAACTTTCTATGATATGAACCTCTCCTGTTAGTGCAGTCTTAGATTCCGATGCTTCACTTTAGGTTTACTGTATCCCTTGGACCCTCTTATTGACGATGGAACACAGAAATTGCATCCGAATTTAATACAAAAGGCACAATGCCGACTTAAGTACAAGACGACTGACACTCTAACTTTCTATTATTTGACCCTCTTCTGTGAGTCCAGTTTTAGATTCCGATCCTTCACCTCAGATTTACTGTATCCCTTGGATCTTCTTATTGACGATGAAACACAGAAATTGCATAGGAAATTTCATACAAAAGGCACAATGCCGACTTAAGTACAAGAGGACTGACACTCTAACTTTCTATGATTTGAACCTCTCCTGTGAGTCCAGTTTTAGATTCCGATGATTCACTTCAGGTTTACTGTATCCCTTGGACCTTCTTGTTGACGATGAAACACAGATATTGCATCCGAATTAAATACAAAAGGCACAATGCCGACTTAAGTACAAGATGACTGACACTCTAACTTTCTATGATTGAAACCTCTCCTGTGAGGCCAGTTTTGGATTCCGATGCTTCACTTCAGGTTTACTGTATCCCTTGGATCTTCTTATTGACGATGAAACACAGGAATTGCATCCGAATTTAATACAAAAGGCACAATGCCGACTTAAGAACCAGAGCACTTACACTATAACTTTCTATGATTTGAACCTCTCCTGTGAGTCCAGTTTTAGTTTCCGATGCTTCACTTCAGGTTTACTGTATCCCTTGGACCTTCTTATTGACGATGAAACACAGAAATTGCATCCGAATTTAATACAAAAGACACAATGCCGGCTTAAGTACAGGAGCACTGACACTCTAACTATCTATGATATGAACCTCTCCTGTGAGTTCAGTCTTAGATTCCGATGCTTCACTTCAGGTTTACTGTATCCCTTGGACCCTCTTATTGACGATGAACCACAGAAATTGCATCCGAATTTAATACAAAAGGTACAATGCCGACTTAAGTACAAGAGGACAGACTAACTTTCTATGATTTGAACCTCTCCTGTGAGTCCAGTTTTAGATTCCGATGATTCACTTCAGGTTTACTGTATCCCTTGGACCTTCTTATTGACGATGAAACACAGATATTTCATCCGAATTAAATACAAAAGGCACAATGCCGACTTAAGTACAAGATGACTGACACTCTAACTTTCTATGATTTGAATTTCTCCTGTGAGTCAAGTTTTAGATTCCGATGCTTCACTTCAGGTTTACTGTATCCCTTGGACCTTCTTATTGACGATGAATCACAGATATTGCATCCGAATTTAATACAAAAGGCACAATGCCGACTTAGGTGCAAGATGACTGACACTCTAACTTTCTATGATTTGAACCTCTCCTGTGAGTCCAGTTTTAGTTTCCGATGCTTCACTTCAGGTTTACTGTATCCCTCGGACTTTCTTATTGACGATGAAACACAGAAATTGCATCCGAATTTAATACAAAATCAACAATGCCGGCTTAAGTACAATAGCACTGACACTAACTTTCTATGATATGAACCTCTCCTGTGAGTGCAGTCTTAGATTCCGATGCTTCACTTCAGGTTCACAGTATCCTTGGACCCTCTTATTGACGATGGAACACAGAAATTGCATCCGAATTTAATACAAAAGGCACAGTGCCGACTTAAGTACAAGACGACTGACACTCTAACTTTCTATGATTTGAACCTCTCCTGTGAGTCCAGTTTTAGATTCCGATGCTTCACTTCAGATTACTGTATCCCTTGGATCTTCTTATTGACGTTGAAACACAGAAATTGCATCCGAATTTCATACAAAAGGCACAATGCCGACTTAAGTACAAGAGGACTGACACTCTAACTTTCTATGATGTGAACCTCTCCTGTGAGTCCAGTTTTAGATTCCGATGATTCACTTCAGGTTTACTGTATCCCTTGGACCTTCTTATTGACGATGAAACACAGATATTGCATCTGAATTAGATGCAAAAGCACAATGCCGACTTAAGGACAAGAGCACTGACACTATAACTTTCTATGATTTGAACCTCTCCTGTGAGTCCAGTTTTAGTTTCCGATGCTTCACTTCAGGTTTACTGTATCCCTTGGACCTTCTTGTTGACGATGAAACACAGAAATTGCATAGGAATTTAATACAAAAGGAACAATGCCGGTTTAAGTACAAGAGCACTGTCACTCTAACTATCTATGATATGAACCTCTCCTGTGAGTTCAGTCTTAGATTCCGATGCTTCACTTCAGGTTTACTGTATCCCTTGGACCCTCTTATTGACGATGAACCACAGAAATTGCATCCGAATTTAATACAAATGCACAATGCCGACTTAAGTACAAGACGACTGACACTCTAACTTTCTATAATTTGAACATCTCCTGTGAGACCAGTTTTAGATTCCGATGCTTCACTTCAGGTTTACTGTATCACTTGGACCTTCTTATTGACGATGAAACACTGAAATTGCATCCGAATTTAATACAAAAGGCACAATGCCGACTCAAGTACAAGACGACTGACACTCTAACTTTCTATAATTTGAACCTTTCCTGTGAGTCCAGTTTTAGAATCCGATGCTTCGCTTCAGGTTTACAGTATCCCTTGGACCTTCTTATTGAATATGAAACACAGAAATTGCATCCGAATTTAATACAAAAGGCCCAAGGCCGACTTAAGTAAAAGAGCACTGACACTATAACTTTCTGTGATTTGAACCTCTCCTGTGAGTCCAGTTTTAGATTCCGATGCTTCACTTCAGGTTTACTGTATACCTTGGACCTTCTTATTGACGATGAAACACAGTAATTGCATCAGAATTTAATACAAAATGCACAATGCCGACTTAAGTATGACTGACACTCTAACTTTCTATGATTTGAAGCCCTCCTGTGAGTCCAGTTTTAGATTCCGATACTTCACTTCAGGTATACTGTATCCCTTGGACTTTCTTATTGACGATGAAACACAGAAATTGCACCTGAATTTAATACAAAAGCACAATGCCGACTAAAGTACAACATGACTGACACTCTAACTTTCTACGATTTGAACCTCTCCTGTGAGTCCAGTTTTAGAATCCGATGCTTCACGTCAGGTTTACTGTATCCCTTGGACCTTCTTATTGACTATGAAACACAGAAATTGCATCCGAATTTAATACAAAAGGCACAACGCCGACTTAAGTACAAGAGCACTGACACTATAAGATTCATTGTTTTGAACCTCTCCTGTGAGTCCAGTTTTCGATTCCGGTGCTTCACTTCACGTTTACTGTATCCCTTGGACCTTCTTATTGACGATTAAACACAGATATTGCATCCGAATTTAATACAAAGAGCTCAATGCAGACTGAAGTACAAGATGACTGACACTATAATTTTCTATGATTTGAACCTCTCCTGTGAGTCCAGTTTTAGATTCCGATGCTTCACTTCAGGTTTCCTGTTTCCCTTGGACCTCCTTATTGACGATGAAACACAGAAATTGCATCCGAATTTAATACAAAAGGCACAATGCCGACTTAAGTACAAGAGCACTGACACCCTAACTTCCTATGATGTGAACATCACCTGTCAGTCCAGTTTTAGATTCCGATGCTTCGATTCAGGTTTACTGTATCCCTTGGATCTTCTTATTGACGATGAAACACAGAAATTACATCCGAATTTTATACAAAAGGCACAATGCCGTCTCAAGTACAACATGACTGACACTCTAACTTTCTATGATTTGAACCTCTCCTGTGAGTCCAGTTTTGATTCCGATGCTTCACTTCAGGTTTACTGTATCCCTTGGATCTTCTTATTGACGATGAAACACAGAAATTGAATCCAAATTTAGTACAAAAGACACAATGCCGACTTAAGTAATAGAGCACTGACACTCTAAATTTCTATGATTTAAACCTCTCCTGTGAGTCCAGTTTTAGATTCCGATGCTTAACTTCAGGTTCACTGAATCCCTTGGACCTTCGTATTGACGATGAAACACAGAAATTGTATCCGAATTTAATACAAAAGGCACAATGCTGACTTAAGTACAAGAGCACTGACACTCTAACTTTCATTGCTATGAACCTCTCCTGTGGGTCCAGTTTTAGATTCCGATGCTTCACTTCAGGTTTACTGTATCCCTTGGACCTTCTTATTGACGATGAAATATAGAAAGTGAATCCGAATGTAATACAAAAGTCAAAATGCTGACTTAAGTACAAGATCACTGACACTCAAACTCTCTATGATTTGAACCTCTCTTGTGAGTCCAGTTTTAGATTCCGATGCTTCACTTCAGGTTTACTGTATCCCTTGGACCTTCTTATTGACGATGAAACACAGAAATTGCATCCGAATCTAATACAAAAGACACAATGCCGGCTTAAGTACAGGAGCACTGACAATCTAACAATCTATGATATGAACCTCTCCTGTGAGTTAAGTCTTAGATTCCGTTGCTTCACTTCAGGTTTACTGTATCCCTTGGACCTTCTTATTGACGATGAACCACAGAAATTGCATCCGAATTTAATACAAAAGGTACAATGCCGACTTAAGTACAAGAGGACAGACACTCTAACTTTCTATGATTTGAACCTCTCCTGTGAGTCCAGTTTTAGATTCCGATGATTCACTTCAGGTTTACTGTATCCCTTGGACTTTCTTATTGACGATGAAACACAGATATTTCATCCGAATTAAATACAAAAGGCACAATGCCGACTTAAGTACAAGATGACTGACACTCTAACTTTCTATGATTTGAATTTCTCCTGTGAGTCAAGTTTAAGATTCCGATGCTTCACTTCAGGTTTACTGTATCCCTTGGACCTTCTTATTGACGATGAATCACAGATATTGCATCCGAATTTAATACAAAAGGCACAATGCCGACTTAAGTGCAAGATGACTGACACTCTAACTTTCTATGATTTGAACCTCTCCTGTGACTCCAGTTTTAGATTCCGATGCTTCACTTCAGGTTTACTGTATCCCTTGGATCTTCTTATACGATAAAAAACCGAAATTGCATCCGAATTTAATACAAAAGGCACAATGCCGACTTACGTACAAGAGCACTGACACTATAACTTTCTATGATTTGAACCTGTCCTGTGAGTCCAGTTTTAGTTTCCGATGCTTCACTTCAGGTTTACTGTATCCCTCGGACTTTCTTATTGACGATGAAACACAGAAATTGCATCCGAATTTAATACAAAATCAACAATGCCGGCTTAAGTACAATAGCACTGACACTAACTTTCTATGATATGAACCTCTCCTGTGAGTGCAGTCTTAGATTCCGATGCTTCACTTCAGGTTTACTGTATCCTTGGACCCTCTTATTGACGATGGAACACAGAAATTGCATCCTAATTTAATACAAAAGGCACAATGCCGACTTAAGTACAAGACGACTGACACTCTAACTTTCTATGATTTGAACCTCTCCTGTGAGTCCAGTTTTAGATTCCGATGCTTCACTTCAGATTACTGTATCCCTTGGATCTTCTTATTGACGTTGAAACACAGAAATTGCATCCGAATTTCATACAAAAGGCACAATGCCGACTTAAGTACAAGAGGACTGACACTCTAACGTTCTATGATGTGAACCTCTCCTGTGAGTCCAGTTTTAGATTCCGATGATTCACTTCAGGTTTACTGTATTCCTTGGACCTTCTAATTGACGATGAAACACAGATATTGCATCTGAATTAAATACAAAAGGCACAATGCCGACTTAAGTACAAGATGACTGACACTCTAACTTTCTATGATTTCAACCTCTCCTGTGAGGCCAGTTTTGGATTCCGATGCTTCACTTCAGGTTTACTGTATCCCTTGGATCTTCTTATTGACGATGAAACACAGAAATTCCATCCGAATTTAATACAATATGCATAATGCCGACTTAAGTACAAGATGACTGACACTCTAACTGTCTATGATTTGAACCTCTCCTGTGAGTCCAGTTTTAGATTCCGATACTTCCCTTCAGGTTTACTGTATTCCTTGGACCTTCTTATTGACGATGAAACACAGAAATTGCATCTGAATTTAATACAAAAGGCACAATGCCGACTTAGGTACAACATGACTGACACTCTAACTTTCTATGTTTTGAACCTTTCCTGTGAGTCCAGTTTTAGAATCCGATGCTTCGCTTCAGGTTTACAGTATTCCTTGGACCTTCTTATTGCCTATGAAACACAGAAATTGCATCCGAATTTAATACAAAAGGCCCAAGGCCGTCTTAAGTAAAAGAGCACTGACACTATAACTTTCTTTGATTTGAACCTGTCCTGTGAGTCCAGTTTTAGATTCCGATGCTTCACTTCAGGTTTACTGTATACCTTGGACCTTCTTATTGACGATGAAACACAGTAATTGCATCAGAATTTATTACAAAAGGCACAATGCCGACATAAGTACAAGATGACTGACACTCTAAATTTCTATGATTTGAACCTCTCCTGTGAGTCCAGTTTTAGATTCCGATGCTTCACTTTAGGTTTACTGTATCCCTTGGACCTTCTTATTGACAATGAAACACAGAAATTAAATCCGAATTTAATACAAAATGCACAATGCCGACTTAAGTACAATATGACTGACACTCTAACTATCTATGATTTGAAGCCCTCCTGTGAGTCCAGTTTTAGATTCCGATACTTCACTTCAGGTTTACTGTATCCCTTGGACCTTCTTATTGACGATGAAACACAGAAATTGCACCCGAATTTAATACAAAAGCACAATGCCGACTAAAGTACAACATGACTGACACTCTAACTTTCTACGATTTGAACCTCTCCTGTGAGTCCAGTTTTAGAATCCGATGCTTCACTTCAGGTTTACTGTATCCCTTGGACCTTCTTATTGACTATGAAACACAGAAATTGCATCCGAATTTAATACAAATGGCACAACGCCGACTTAAGTACAAGAGCACTGACACTATAACATTCTTTGTTTTGAACCTGTCCTATGAGTCGAGTTTTCGATTCTGGTGCTTCACTTCACGTTTACTGTATCCCTTGGACCTTCTTATTGACGATTAAACACAGAAATTACATCCGAATTTAATACAAAAGGCTCAATGCAGACTCAAGTACAAGATGACTGACACTATAACTTTCTATGATTTGAACCTCTCCTGTGAGTCCAGTTTTAGATTCCGATGCTTCACTCAGGTTTCCTGTTTCCCTTGGACCTTCTTATTGACGATGAAACACAGAAATTGCATCCGAATTTAATACAAAAGGCACAATGCCGACTTAAGTACAAGAGCACTGACACCCTAACTTCCTATGATATGAACATCACCTGTCAGTCCAGTTTTAGATTCAGATGCTTCGATTCAGGTTTACTGTATTACTTGGATCGTCTTATTGACGATGAAACACAGAAATTACATCCGAATTTTATACAAAAGCACAATGCCGACTTAAGTACAACATGACTGACACTCTAACTTTCTATGATTTGAACCTCTCCTGTGAGTCCAGTTTTGATTCCGATGCTTCACTTCAGGTTCACTGAATCCCTTGGACCTTCGTATTGACGATGAAACACAGAAATTGTATCCGAATTTAATACAAAAGGCACAATGCTGACTTAAGTACAAGAGCACTGACACTCTAACTTTCATTGCTATGAACCTCTCCTGTGGGTCCAGTTTTAGATTCCGATGCTTCACTTCAGGTTTACTGTATCCCTGGGACCTTCTTATTGACGATGAAACACAGAAATTGCATCCGAATTTAATACAAAAAGCACAATGCCGACTTAAGCACAAGATGACTGACACTCTAAGTTTCTATAATTTGAAACTCTCCTGTGAGTCTAGTTTTAGTTTCCGATGCTTCACTTCAGGTTTACTGGATCCCTTGGATATTCTTATTGACGATGAAACACAGAAATTGCATCCGAATTTAATACAAAAGGCACAATGCCGACTTAAGTACAAGAGCACTGACTATATAATTTTCTATGATTCGAATCTCTCCTGTGAGTCCAGTTTTAGATTCCGATGCTTCACTTCAGGTTTACGTTATCCCTTGGATCTTCTTATTGACGATAAAACACAGAAATTGCATACGAATTTAATACAAAAGGCACAATGCCGACTTACGTACAAGAGCACTGACACTATAACTTTCTATGATTTGAACCTGTCCTGTGAGTCCAGTTTTAGTTTCCGATGCTTCACTTCAGGTTTACTGTATCCCTTGGACTTTCTTATTGACGATGAAACACAGGAATTGCTTCCGAATTTAATACAAAAGGCACAATGCCGACTTAAGTACAAGAGGACAGACACTCTAACTTTCTATGATTTGAACCTCTCCTGTGAGTCCAGTTTTAGATTCCGATGATTCACTTCAGGTTTACTGTATCCCTTGGACCTTCTTATTGACAATGAAACACAAATATTTCATCCGAATTAAATACAAAAGGCACAATGCCGACTTAAGTACAAGATGACTGACACTCTAACTTTCTATGATTTGAACCTCTCCTGTGACTCCAGTTTTAGATTCCGATGCTTCACTTCAGGTTTACTGTATCCCTTGGATTTTCTTATTGACGATAAAACACAGAAATTGCATCCGAATTTAATACAAAAGGCACAATGCCGACTTACGTACAAGAGCACTGACACTATAACTTTCTATGATTTGAACCTGTCCTGTGAGTCAAGTTTTAGTTTCCGATGCTTCACTTCAGGTTTACTGTATCCCTCGGACTTTCTTATTGACGATGAAACACAGAAATTGCATCCGAATTTAATACAAAATCAACAATGCCGGCTTAAGTACAATAGCACTGACACTAACTTTCTATGATATGAACCTCTCCTGTGAGTGCAGTCTTAGATTCCGATGCTTCACTTCAGGTTTACTGTATCCTTGGACCCTCTTATTGACGATGGAACACAGAAATTGCATCCGAATTTAATACAAAAGGCACAATGCTGACTTAAGTACAAGACGACTGACACTCTAACTTTCTATGATTTGAACCTCTCCTGTGAGTCCAGTTTTAGATTCCGATGCTTCACTTCAGATTACTGTATCCCTTGGATCTTCTTATTGACGTTGAAACACAGAAATTGCATCCGAAATTCATACAAAAGGCACAATGCCGACTTAAGTACAAGAGGACTGACACTCTAACTTTCTATGATTTGAACCTCTCCTGTGAGTCCAGTTTTAGGTTCCGATGATTCACTTCAGGTTTACTAGATCCCTTGGACCTTCTTATTGACGATGAAACACAGATATTGCATCTGAATTAAATACAAAAGGCACAATGCCGACTTAAATACAAGATGACTGACACTCTAACTTTCAATGATTTCAACCTCTCCTGTGAGGCCAGTTTTGGATTCCGATGCTTCACTTCAGGTTTACTGTATCCCTTGGATCTTCTTATTGACGGAGAAACACAGAAATTGCATCCGAATTTAATACAAAAGGCACAATGCCGACTTAAGGACAAGAGCACTGACACTATAACTTTCTATGATTTGAACATCTCCTGTGAGTCCAGTTTTAGTTTCCGATGCTTCACTTCAGGTTTACTGTATCCCTTGGACCTTCTTATTGACGATGAAACACAGAAATTGCATCCGAATTTAATACAAAAGGCACAATGCCGGCATAAGTACAAGAGCACTGTCACTCTAACTATCTATGATATGAACCTCTCCTGTGAGTCCAGTTTTAGATTCCGATGCTTCACTTCAGGTTTACTGTATCACTTGCACCTTCTTATTGACGATGAAACACTGAAATTGCATCCGAATTTAATACAAAAGGCACAATGCCGACTTAAGTACTAGATGACTGACACTCTAATTTTCTATGATTTGAACCACTCCTGAGAGTCCAGTTTTAGATTCCGATGCTTCACTTCAGGTTTACTGTATCCCTTGGACCTTCTTATTGTCGATGAAACACAGAAATTGCATCCGAATTTAATACAAAATGCACAATGCCGACTTAAGTACAAGATGACTGACACTCTAACTGTCTATGATTTGAACCTCTCCTGTGAGTCCAGTTTTAGATTCCGATACTTCACTTCAGGTTTACTGTATTCCTTGGACCTTCTTATTGACGATGAAACACAGAAATTGCATCTGAATTTAATACAAAAGGCACAATGCCGACTTTGGTACAACATGACTGACACTCTAACTTTCTATGATTTGAACCTTTCCTGTGAGTCCAGTTTTAGAATCCGATGCTTCGCTTCAGGTTTACAGTATCCCTTGGATCTTCTTATTGCCTATGAAACACAGAAATTGCATCCGAATTTCATACAGAAGGCCCAAGGCCGACTTAAGTAAAAGAGCACTGACACTATAACTTTCTTTGATTTGAACCTCTCCTGTGAGTCCAGTTTTAGATTCCGATGCTTCACTTCAGGTTTACTGTATACCTTGGACCTTCTTATTGACGATGAAACACAGTAATTTCATCAGAATTTAATACAAAAGGCACAATGCCGACTTAAGTACAAGATGACTGACACTCTAAATTTCTATGATTTGAACCTCTCCTGTGAGTCCAGTTTTAGATTCCGATGCTTCACTTTAGGTTTACTGTATCCCTTGGACCTTCTTATTGACAATGAAACACAGAAATTGCATCCGAATTTAATACAAAATGCACAATGCCGACTTAAGTACAATATGACTGACACTCTAACTTTCTATGATTTAAAGCCCTCCTGTGAGTCCAGTTTTAGATTCCGATACTTTACTTCAGGTTTACTGTATCCCTTGGACCTTCTTATTGACGATTAAACACAGAAATTGCACCCGAATTTAATACAAAAGCACAATGCCGACTAAAGTACAACATGACTGACACTGTAACTTTCTACGATTTGAACCTCTCCTGTGAGTCCAGTTTTAGAATCCGATGCTTCACTTCAGGTTTACTGTATCCCTTGGACCTTCTTATTGACTATGAAACACAGAAATTGCATCCGAATTTAATACAAAAGGCACAACGCCGACTTAAGTACAAGAGCACTGAGACTATAACATTCTTTGTTTTGAACCTCTCCTGTGAGTAGAGTTTTCGATTCCGGTGCTTCACTTCACGTTTACTGTATCCCTTGGACCTTCTTATTGACGATTAAACACAGAAATTGCATCCGAATTTAATACAAAAGGCTCAATGCAGACTGAAGTACAAGATGACTGACATTATAACTTTCTATGATTTGAACCTCTCCTGTGAGTCCAGTTTTAGATTCCGATGCTTCACTTCAGGTTTCCTGTTTCCCTTGGACCTTCTTATTGACGATGAAACACAGAAATTGCATCCGAATTTAATACAAAAGGCACAATGCCGACGTAAGTACAAGGTGACTGACACTTAAACTTTCTACGATTTGGACCTCTCCTGTGAGTCCAGTTTTAGATTCCGATGCTTCACTTCAGGTTTACTGTATCCCTTGGATCTTCATATTGACGATGAAACACAGTAATTGCATCAGAATTTAATACAAAAGGCACAATGCCGACTTAAGTACAAGATGACTGACACTCTAAATTTCTATGATTTGAACCTCTCCTGTGAGTCCAGTTTTAGAATCCGATGCTTCACTTTAGGTTTACTGTATCCCTCGGACCTTCTTATTGACAATGAAACACAGAAATTGCATCCGAATTTAATACAAAATGCACAATGCCGATTTAAGTACAATATGACTGACACTCTAACTTTCTATGATTTGAAGCCCTCCTGTGAGTCCAGTTTTAGATTCCGATAATTCACTTCAGGTTTACTGTATCCCTTGGACCTTCTTATTGACGATTAAACACAGAAATTGCATCCGAATTTAATACAAAAGGCTCAATGCAGACTGAAGTACGAGATGACTGACACTATAACTTTCTATGATTTGAACCTCTCCTGAGAGTCCAGTTTTAGATTCCGATGCTTCACTTCAGGTTTCCTGTTTCCCTTGGACCTTCTTATTGACGATGAAACACAGAAATTGCATCCAAATTTAATACAAAAGGCACAATGCCGACTTAAGTACAAGAGCACTGACACCCTAACTTTCTATGATGTGAACATCACCTGTCAGTCCAGTTTTAGATTCCGATGCTTCGCTTCATGTTTACTGTATCCCTTAGATCTTCTTATTGACGATGAAACACAGAAATTACATCCGAATTTTATACAAAAGGCACAATGCCGACTTAAGTACAACATGACTGACACTCTAACTTTCTATGATTTGAACCTCTCCTGTGAGTCCAGTTTTGATTCCGATGCTTCACTTCAGGTTTACTGTATCCCTGGGACCTTCTTATTGACGATGAAACACAGAAATTCCATCCGAATTTAATACAAAAGGCACAATGCCGACTTAAGCACAAGATGACTGACACTCTAAGTTTCTATAATTTGAAACTCTCCTGTGAATCTAGTTTTAGTTTCCGATGCTTCACTTCAGGTTTACTGGATCCCTTGGATATTCTTATTGACGATGAAACACAGAAATTGCATCCGAATTTAATACAAAAGGCACAATGTCGACTTAAGTACAAGAGCACTGACTCTATAACTTTCTATGATTCGAATCTCTCCTGTGAGTCCAGTTTTAGATTCCGATGCTTCACGTCAGGTTTACTGTATCCCTGGGACCCTCTTATTGACGATGAAACACAGAAATTGCATCCGAATTTAATACAAAAGGCACAATGCCGACGTAAGTAGAAGGTGACTGACACTTAAACTTTCTACGATTTGGACCTCTCCTGTGAGTCCAGTTTTAGATTCCGATGCTTCACTTCAGGTTTACTGTATCCCTTGGATCTTCTTATTGATGATGAAACACAGAAATTGCATCCGAATTTAATACAAAAGGCACAATGCCGACTTAAGTACAAGATGACTTGCACTCTAACTTTCTATGATTTGAACCTCTCCTGTGATTCCAGTTTTAGATTCCGATGCTTCACTTCAGGTTTACTGTATCCCTTGGATCTTCTTATTGATGATGAAACACAGAAATTGCATCCGAATTTAATACAAAAGGCACAATGCCGACTTAAGTACAAGAGCACTGACACTATAACTTTCTATGATATGAATTTCTCCTGTGAGTCAAGTATTAGATACTGATGCCTCACTTCAGGTTTACTGTATCCCTTGGACCTTCTTATTGAAAATGAAACACAGAAATTGCATCCGAATTAAATACAAAAGGCACAATGCCGACTTAAGTACAACATGACTGACACTCTAACTTTCTATGAACAGAACCTCTCCTGTGAGTCCAGTTTTAGATTCCGATGCTCCACTTCAGGTTAACTGTATCCCTTGGATCTTCTTATTGACGATGAATCACAGTAATTGCATCCAAATTTAATTAAACAGGCACAATGCCGACTTAAGTAAAAGAGCACTGACACTATAACTTTTTATGATTTGAACCTCTCCTGTGAGACCAGTTTTAGATTCCGGTGCTTCACTTAAGGTTTACTATATCCCTTGGACCTTCTTATTGACGATGAAACACAGAAATTGCATCCGAATTTAATACAAAAGGCACAATGCCGACTTAAGTACAAGAGCACTGACACTCTAACTTTCTATGCTATGAACCTCGCCTGTGAGTCCAGTTTTAGATTCCGATGCTTCACTTCTGGTTTACTGTATCCCTTGGACCTTGTTATTGACGGTGAAACACAGAAATTGCATCCGAATTTAATACAAAAGGCATAATGCCGACTTAAGTACAACAGCACTCACACTCTAACTTCCTATCATATGAACCTCTCCTGTGAGTCCAGTTTTAGATTCCGATGCTTCACTTCAGGTTTACTGTATCCCTTGGACCTTCTTATTGACGATGAAACACAAAAATTGCATCCGAATTTAATACAAAAGGCACAATGCCGACTTAAGTACAAGATGACTGACACTCTAACTTTCTATGATTTGAACCTCTCCTGTGAGTCCAGTTTTAGATTCCGAAGCTTCACTTCAGGTTTACTGTATCCCTTGGATCTTCTTATTGACGATGAAACACAGAAATTGCATCCGAATTTAATACAAACGCACAATGCCGACTTAAGTACAAGTGCACTGACACTATAACTTTCTATGATATGAATTTCTCCTGTGAGTCATGTTTTAGATTCCAAAGCTTCACTTCAGGTTTACTGTATCCCTTGGACCTTATTATTGAAAATGAAACACAGAAATTGCATCCGAATTTAATACAAAAGGCACAATGCCGACTTAAGTACAACATGACTGACACTCTAACTTTCTATAATTTGAACCTCTCCTGTGAGTCCAGTTTTAGATTCCGATGCTTCACTTCAGGTTTACTGTATCCCTTGAATCTTCTTATTGACGATGAAACACAGTAATTGCATCCAAATTTAATTCAAAAGGCACAATGCCGACTTAAGTAAAAGAGCACTGACACTATAACTTTCTATGATTTGAACCTCTCCTGTGAGTCCAGTTTTAGATTCCGATGCTTCACTTAAGGTTTACTGTATCCCTTGGACCTGCTTATTGACGATGAAACACAGAAAATGCATCCGAATTTAATACAAAAGGCACAATGCCGACTTAAGCACAAGATGACTGACACTCTAAGTTTCTATAATTTGAAACTCTCCTGTGAGTCTAGTTTTAGTTTCCATTGCTTCACTTCAGGTTTACTGGATCCCTTGGATATTCTTATTGACGATGAAACACAGAAATTGCATCCGAATTTAATACAAAAGGCACAATGCCGACTTAAGTACAAGAGCACTGACTCTATAACTTTCTTTGATTTGAACCTGTCCTGTGAGTCCAGTTTTAGATTCCGATGCTTCACTTCTGGTTTACTGTATCCCTTGGACCTTCTGATTGACGATGAAACACAGAAATTGCATCCGAATTTAATACAAAAGGCACAATGCCGACTTAAGTACAATATCACTGAAACTCTAACATTCAATGCTATGAACCTCTCCTGTGAGTGCAGTTTTAGATTCCGATGCTTCACTTCAGGTTAACTGTATCCCTTGGACCTTCTTATTGACGATGAAACACAGAAATTGCATCCGAATTTAATACAAAAGGCACAATGCCAACGTAAGTACAAGGTGACTGACACTCTAACTTTCTATGATTTGAACCTCTCCTGTGAGTCCAGTTTTAGAATCCGATGCTTCACTTCAGGTTTACTGTATCCCTTGGATCTTCTTACAGACGATGAAACATAGAAATTGCATCCGCATTTAATACAAAAGGCACAATGCCGACTTAAGTACAAGAGCACTGACACTATAACTTTCTATGATATGAATTTCTCCTGTGAGTCAAGTTTTAGATTCCGATGCTTCACTTCAGGTTATTGTATCCCTTGGACCTTCTTATTGAAAATGAAACACAGAAATTGCATCCGAATTTAATACAAAAGGCACAATGCCGACTTAAGTACAACATGACCGACACTTTAACTTTCTATGATTTGAATCTCTCCTGTGAGTCCTGTTTTAGATTCCGATGCTTCACTTCTGGTTTACTGTATCCCTTGGACCTTCTTATTGAAAATGAAACACAGAAATTGCATCCGAATTTAATACAAAAGGCACAATGCCGACTTATATACAACATGACTGACACTCTAACTTTCTATGATTTTAACCTCTCCTGTGAGTCCAGTTTTAGATTCCGATGCTTCACTTCAGGTTTACTGTATCCCTTGGATCTTTTTATTGACGATGAATCACAGTAATTGCATCCAAATTTAATTCAACAGGCACAATGCCGACTCAAGTAAAAGAGCACTGACACTATAACTGTCGTGTCACCGCCAGACACCACACTTGCTAGGTGGTAGCTTAAATCGGCCGCGGTCCATTTAGTACATGTCGGACCCGCGTGTCGCCACTGTGTAATCGCAGACCTAGCGCCACCACCAAGGCAGGTCTCGTGATACGAGAGAGCACTCGCCCCAGTTGTACGAGAACCTAGCTACCGACCAGATGTACGAAGCCTTTCTCTCATTAGCCGAGAGACAGAATAGCCATCAGCTAATTAATGGCTACGAACTAGCAAGGCGCCATTAGCCATACAGTGATTGTACTTAAAGTCTCCTGTGTATCGTCAAGATCGATGTACCTCAATGAGTAAGGTTAAGTATTAAACCTGCACCGTACTTTTCTTCCTAACATTAATTACGTATCCTGTTCCAGTACTTCACGCCCGTCTGCGTTACTCTAGCTTGCATTTTCAGCCATCTCAACTTCACGGTGTTGGCCCAGCTACCGACACAACATTGGCGACGAGGGAAAAGAGTTCTTTCTGATTGCTTACATTTAATTGTGTCATGGCTTCGCCACATTCTCCAGATGTACTGTCCGAATTTTATCGCTTGCAGAATCAGCAGACGCAGGCGTTACTGTATGCCCTTGGACAGCTCGTCCAGGGTCAACGTACCATTCAAACCGATGCGGCCGCCGCCGCTTCTTCGCTACCGCTGCCACTAAACGCTGTTGCACCTCCCTTTCGACCATACGTGGCAGCCGATGAGACCTGGCACGAGTGGTCTCGCCAGTTCAACTTTCATCTAGCAGCCTACAGAATTCAAGGTAATGAGCGGCAGCCGTTTTTGCTTTCTTGTGTCGGTGTGTCCACATACCGTGTGATAGTGAAATTGTTTCCCCGACGCGACGTAGCAACTCTGTCCTACGAGGAAATTTTTTCTGCATTAGATGCCTATTTCAAAGAAACAGTTTATGTGGTTGCAAAACGGTATACGTTCTTTCGTACAAAACGTACGGCCGGTCAAACTAATAGGGAGTGGGTAGCAACATTGCAAGGACTTACTAGGGACTGTGCCTTTGAATGTGACTGTGGTCTTTCTTATTCAGATACAATGGTGCGTGATGCAATTGCACAGAACGTTTCTGATGTTCGCATACGGGAGCAAATTTTGAAACTAGTTAATCCCTCCCTTCAACAAGTGATAGACATATTGGATAGACAGGACACACTTGACTGTGCTCAGGAATCTTTTGAAACTTCGCCAGCCGTGTGTAACATTAACTGGCCCGCTGGACGCGCTGCGCGGCCCGGTAACCGGGCCTCGCGCACGTCCGCGCAGCTGCCGCCGCGCGCTCAACCACGTGTGCCGCGCCAGCCCAAAAATGTAGTGAAATCGTGCCCGCGGTGTGCTACTAGACATTCGCGTGAACATTGCCCGTCACGCCAAGCTATTTGCTTTTTCTGCAATAAGAAAGGACATGTTCAAAGTGTTTGCCAGAAAAAGCTCAGATCGGACAATCACAATCATTCCAGGCCCTTTGCTTCGCGCCGGAATCGAACCAAGGACACTCAGGCTCGTGGACCTTCGCCTATGGACATTCATGTCGTTAGTTCCGTTTCGTCCAGTGACACTTTCTCTAACAGTAACAGTGTTCGTCCCACAAAAACTGTGCGTCGACGTCGCCGGAAATCACGTCAATTAGCAAGTGATTCTGTACCAGTGTCTATTCAAATTGCACCAAACAGTCGCTTTTGTCGTCAGCAGGACACTACACTTTTTGTGGACTTAGGCTTTGAAGGCAAAGTGATACCATTCCAGCTCGATACCGGAGCTGCAGTTTCATTGCTCAATCACGACACGTACAAACAACTGGGCAAACCTCCGTTGCGTTCCGCCAATGTTAAGCTAACTACATATTCCGGACAGAAAATTCCTGTGTTAGGACAGTGCAGCCTTCTTGCAACATACAAGGGACAAACAAAACTTGTGTCATTTTACGTTCTTCGTTCTTCTTCTGCAGTGAACTTGTTTGGTCTAAATTTGTTTCAGTTGTTTAACATGTCTATTGTAAATCAGGTGCTATCAGTGAATCAAACTGTGCCTTCAGACAGTGTTTCTAGTGTATGTGAAGAATTTGCAGACATTTTTGCACCGGGCTTCGGTTGCGCTAAAAACTATGAAGCACATTTGGAACTGGAAGGAAACGCGCAACCGAAATTTTTCAGAGCGCGCAATGTTCCCCACGCATTGCGTGATGCGGTCGCACGACCGTTAAAGGATATAGCATCACAAGGTGTAAGTGACTGTGCGCAATGCCTCTTCCATTTCAGCTCCGCTTCATCCCTTACGCCGTAAAGGTGTTCCGTTCGTCTGGACGACGGAATGTGAACGCGCCTTTCGCCAGTTGAAATCGGCGTTGCTTTCTAATACTTGCCTTACGCCATTCGATCCCCAGAAACCCCTTTTGTTGATGGTAGATGCATCGGATTTCGGGATCGGTGCTGTGCTTGCGCACAAACTTGGCTCCCATGATCGCCCTATTGCCTTTGCGTCCAAATTGCTCTCGTCTGCGCAAAGAAATTATTCACAGATAGAGAAAGAAGCTTTGGCTCTCGTGTTTGGTGTTACTAAGTTCCATGATTTCTTGTATGGTCGTCACTTTACCATCATCACAGACCACAAACCTTTGACATCGCTTTTTCATCCGACCAAGCCTGTACCTCCACGTACAGCGCAGAAATTCATTCGCTGGTCTATTTTCCTCTCGCAGTACCGCTACGATATCTTGTATCGGTCCACTGCTAAGCACGGAAACGCCGATGCGTTGTCCCGTTTGCCTGTTGCTGAGGATAAAGCATTCGATTCTTCCGACCTTGCTTGCATGTTCATTGATTCGGAAACCGATGAAGTGGTCGAATCGTTTCCGATTGATTTTCGTCGTGTCGCTACAGCCACAGCTGCTGACCCTGTCCTTGCTACTGTTTTACGTTTTGTTGCTACGCAATGGCCTTTGTCAAAGTCTCGGATCGAGGATCCGTTGGTTCGCCGATTTTTTGCTCACAAGGAGAGACTTTTTGTTCGACGTGGTGTTTTGTTGTTGTGTTCTGATAATGATCAGTCCAGAGTCGTGGTCCCACGTTCGTTACAGTCCTCTGTTTTACGGCTTCTTCACCAAGGACATTGGGGTATAGTGCGAACGAAACAACTTGCTCGTCAGCGCTGTACTTGGTTCGGAATCGATGCTGCGATTACGAATATGTGTTCTTCGTGCCCGGCGTGTGCCGAACAACAGTCCGCACCGACGCGAAAAGTCTTTGCGTGGCCAAAAGCAACTTCCCCTTGGCAACGCTTGCACATTGATTTTGCTGGTCCATTCTGGAATGCTCGATGGTTGGTTCTGGTCGACGCCTTCAGTAATTTTCCTTTTGTTGTCCGGATGTCTTCCACGACGTCCTCCGCCACCATCCAAGCGTTGTATGCTATCTTTTGCATTGAAGGTCTTCCGCAGACTATTGTTTCCGACAATGGCCCACAATTCATGTCCGCAGAATTTCAGTCATTCTGCCAGGCCAATGGTATTCAACATCTGACATCCGCGCCGTTTTCGCCTCCGTCCAACGGTGCCGCTGAACGAATGGTCCGGACTTTCAAGTCACAGATGTTGAAATTGAAAGAGTGGAATTCTCGGGAGGACGCATTGTTGCTCTTTTTGTCTTCGTATCGCTCTCAGCCCCGAGATGGTCGCTCGCCGCCTGAGTTGCTCCACGGTCGTCCTCATCGCACCTTGATGTCTTTGCTGCATCCGCCACATCAGGTTCCTGTGCAGCGGCAGACTCCTGCTTTTGCTCCAGGCGACGTTGTATTTTATCGCAACTATCGAGGTTCACGGCGTTGGCTCGCAGGGCGCATTCTTCGCTGCCTCGGCCGCGCGATGTATTTGGTTTTGGGGGCCTCTGGTGAGGTGCGTCGGCATCTCAATCAGCTGCGCCTCTGTCGTCGCTCGGGTTCTGCCGCTCCCCGTCTGCTTTCAGCGACGGTGCCGTCCGGTCAGCGCCCTGGGGACCCATCTACTGGCTCGCCTCATCCCCAGGTGTTACCGACGATGCCTTCCATTTTGCCCCATGGCGACGCGCCGCCGCCGCCGCAGCAGCAGCAGCCGCCGCCGCCGCCGCTTGTTCTCCCGCCGGCGCCGCCCGCATTCGACGCTTCGTTGCAGCCGCCAAGCGCCTCCCAGGGTCACGCGCCGCCGATCGCTTCCCGTGACCAGCTGTCCTCCGCCATGGAACTCCCGCCCGCTCCGGACCACATTACGTCATCGCGCGTCGGCTACCCCGACGCAATGGAGGTTGATCCTTCGGTCCCTCCTGTCTCTTTACGGGCGCATACACCGCATGTTGACGTGCACCCTGGACTAGTTTTTCAGGCGTTTCCTTGTTCCCCTCGGACCGAATGGCCGGGTGCGGGTGGCACAGCCTCGCCTGTTGTTAGGCTCCCCACCTCATCGCATACGTCAACATGTGGTCCTCCCCACGGCGGGCGGAAGCCTTATCACACGACCGTTCGCCGATTTGCGGGGGAGGAATGTGGTGTCACCGCCAGACACCACACTTGCTAGGTGGTAGCTTAAATCGGCCGCGGTCCATTTAGTACATGTCGGACCCGCGTGTCGCCACTGTGTAATCGCAGACCTAGCGCCACCACCAAGGCAGGTCACGTGATACGAGAGAGCACTCGCCCCAGTTGTACGAGAACCTAGCTACCGACCAGATGTACGAAGCCTTTCTCTCATTAGCCGAGAGACAGAACAGCCATCAGCTAAGTTAATGGCTACGAACTAGCAAGGCGCCATTAGCCATACAGTGATTGTACTTAAAGTCTCCTGTGTATCGTCAAGATCGATGTACCTCAATGAGTAAAGTTAAGTATTAAACCTGCTCCGTACTTTTCTTCCTAACATTAATTACGTATCCTGTTCCAGTACTTCACGCCCGTCTGCGTTAGTCTAGCTTGCATTTCAGCCATCTCAACTTCACGGTGTCGGCCCAGCCACCGACACAACAATAAGTTTCTATGATTTGAACCTCTCCTGTGAGTCCAGGTTTAGATTCCGATGCTTCACTTAAGGTTTACTATATCCCTTGGACCTTCTTATTGACGATGAAACACAGAAATTGCATCCGAATTTAATACAAGAAGCACAATGCCGACTTAAGTACAAGAGCACTGACACTCCAACTTTCTATGCTATGAACCTCGCCTGTGAGTCCAGTTTTAGATTCCGATGCTTCACTTCAGGTTTACTGTATCCCTTGGACTTTCTTATTGACGATGAAACATAGAAATTGCATACGAATGTAATACAAAAGCCACAATGCCGACATAAGTACAAGATGACTGACACTCTAGCTTTCTGTGATTTGAACCTCTCTTGTGAGTCCAGTTTTAGATTCCGATGCTTCACTTCAGGTTTACTGTATCCCTTGGACCTTCTTATTGACGGTGAAACACAGAAATTGCATCAGAATTTAATACAAAAGGCTCAATGCTGACTTAAGTACAAGATGACTGACATTCTAAATTTCTATGATTTGAACCTCTCCTGTGAGTCCAGTTTTAGATTCCGATGCTTCACTTCAGGTTTACTGTATCCCTTGGATCTTCTTATTGACGATGAAACACAGATATTGCATCCGAATTTAATACAAACGCACAATGCCGACTTAAGTACAAGTGCACTGACACTATAACTTTCTATGATATGAATTTCTCCTGTGAGTCAAGTTTTAGATTCCTATGCTTCACTTCAGGTTTACTGTATCCCTTGGACCTTCTTATTGAAAATGAAACACAGAAATTGCATCCGAATTTAATACAAAAGGCACAATGCCGACTTAAGTACAACATGACTGACACTCTAACTTTCTATGATTTGAACCTCTCCTGTGAGTCCAGTTTTAGATTCTGATGCTTCACTTCAGGTTTACTGTATCCCTTGGATCTTCTTATTGACGATGAAACACAGTAATTGCATCCAAATTTAATTCAAAAGGCACAATGCCGACTTAAGTAAAAGACCACTGACACTATAACTTTCTATGATTTGAACCTCTCCTGTGAGTCCAGTTTTAGATTCCGATGTTTCACTAAAGGTTTACTGTATCCCTTGGATATTCTTGTTGACGATGAAACACAGAAATTGCATCCGAATTTAATACAAAACGCACAATGCCGACTTAAAAACAAGATGACTGACACTCCAACTTTCCATGATTTGAACCTCTCCTGTGAGTCCAGTTTTAGATTCCGATGCTTCACTACAGGTTTACTGTATCCCTTGGACCTTCTTATTGACGATGAAACACAGTAATTGCATCGGAATTAAATAGAAAAGGCACAATGCCGACTTAAGTACAAGAAGACTGACTCTTCCTAGTGTCTATGTTTTGAACCATTCCTGTGACACTAGTTATAGATTCCGATGCTTCACTTCAGGTTTACTGTATCCCTCTGACCTTCTGTTTGACGATGAAAAAGAGAAATTGCATCGGAATTAAATACAAATGGCACAATGCCGACTTAAGTTCAAGAAGACTGACTCTTCTTACTGACTGTTTTGAGCCATTCCTGTGACAGTAGTTATAGACTCCGCTGCTTCACTTCAGGTTTACTGTATCCCTCTGACCTTCTTATTGACGATGAAACACAGAAATTGCATCGGAATTAAATACATAAGGGACAATGCCAACTTAAGTCCAAGAAGACTGACTCTTCTTACTGACTATGATTTAACAATTCCTGTGACACTAGTTATAGATTCCGATTCTTCATATCAGGTTTACTGTATCCCTTGGACCGCTGTATTGACGATGAAACACAGAAATTGCATCGGAATTAAATCTAAAAGGCACAATGCCGACATAAGTACAAGAAGACTGACTCTTCTTACTATCTATGTTTGAACGATTCCTGTGACATTAGTTATAGATTCCCATGCTTCACTTCAGGTTTATTGTATCCGTTGGACGTTCTTATTGACAATGGAACACAGAAATTACATCGGAACTAAATAGAAAAGGCACAACGCCGACTTAAGTACAAGAAGACTGACTCTTCTTACTGACTATGATTTAACAATTCCTGTGACACTAGTTATAGATTCCGATGCTTCATTTCAGGTTTACTGTATCCCTTGGACCGCTGTATTGACGATGAAACACAGAAATTGCATCGGAATTAAATCTAAAAGGTACAATGCCGACTTAAGTACAAGAAGACTGACTCTTCTTACTGTCTAAGCTTTGAACGATTCCTGTGACATTAGTTATAGAATCCGATGCTTCACTTCAGGTTTACTGTATCCTTTGGACCTTCTTATTGGCGACGAAATACAGAAATTGCATCGGAATTAAACAGAAAAGGCAGAATGCCGACTTAAGTACAAGATGACTGACTCTTCTTTCTGTCTATGTTTTGAACCATTCCTGTGACGCTAGTTACAGCTTCCGATGCTTCACTTCAGGGTTACTGTATCACTCTGACATTCTTATTGATGATGAAACACCGAAATTGCATTGGAATTAAATAGAAAAAGCACAATGCCGAAGATTGTCTCTTTCTACTGTCTATGATTTGAACCATTCCTGTGACACTAGTTATAGATTCCGATGCTTCACTTCAGGTTTACTGTATCCGTTGGACGTTCTTATTGACAATGAAACACAGAAATTGCAACGGAACTAAATAGAAAAGGCACAACGCCGACTTAAGTACAAGAAGACTGACTCTTCTTACTGACTATGATTTGAAACATTCCAGTGACGGTAGTTACAGATTCCGATGCATCACTTCAGGTTTATTATATCCCTTGGACCTTCTTATTGACGATGAAACACAGATATTGCATCGGAATTAAATACAAAATTCACAATGCCGACTTAAGTACAAGAAGACTGACTCTTCTACTGTCTATGATTTGAACCATTCCTGTGACACTAGTTATGGATTCCGATGCTTCACTACAGGTTTACTGTATCCCTCTCACCTTCTTTTTGACGATGAAACACAGATATTGCATCGGAATTAAATACATAAGGCACAATGCCGACTTAAGTACAAGAAGACTGACTCTTCCTACTGTCTGTGCTTTGAACGATTCCTGTGACATTAGTTATAGATTGCGATGCTTCACTTCTGGTTTACTGTATCCTTTGGACCTTCTTATTGGTGACGAAATACAGAAATTGCATCGGAATTAAATAGAAAAGGCACGATGCCGCCTTAAGTACAAGAAGACTGACTCTTCCTACTGTCTATGTTTTGAACCATTCCTGTGACACTAGTAATAGATTCCGATGCTTCACTTCACGTTTACTGTATCCCTCGGACCTTCTTATTGTTGATGAAACACAGAAAATGCATCGGAATTAAATACAAAAGGCACAATGCCGACTTAAGTACAAGAAGACTGACTCTTCTTACTGACTGTATTAAACCATTCCTGTGACACTAGTTATAGATTCCGATGCTTCACTTCATGGTTACTGTATCCCTCTGCCCTTATAATTGACGATGAAACACAGAGTTTGCATCGGAATTAAATACAAAAGGCACAATGCGAACTTAAGTACAAGAAGACTGACTCTTCTTACTGACTATGTTTTGAACAATTCCTGTGACACTAGTTATAGATTCCGATGCTTCACTTTAGGTTTACTGTATCCCTTGGACCTGCGTATTGACGATGAAACACAGAAATTGCATCGGTATTAAATACAAAAGGCACAATGCCGACTTAAGTACAAGAAGACTGACTCTTCTCACTGACTATGATTTGAACCATTCCTGTGACACTAGTTATAGATTCCGATGCTTCACTTCAGGTTTACTCTATCCCTAGGACCTTCTTATTGACGATGAAACACAGAATTTGCTTCGGAACTAAATGCAAAATACACAATGCCGACTTAAGTACAAGAAGACTGACTCTTCGTACTGAGTATGTTTTGAACCATTCCTATGACACTAGTTGTAGATTACGATGATTCACTTCAGGTTTACAGTATCCCTTGGACCTTCTTAATGACGATGAAACACAGAAATTGCAACGGAATTAAATAGAAAAGGCACAATGCCGACTTAAGTACAAGAAGACTGACTCCTCTTACTGTCTATGTTTTGCACCATTCCTGTGACATTAGTTATAGATTCCGATGCTTCACTTCAGATTTACTGTATCCCTTGGACCTTCTTAATGACGATGAAACATAGAAATTGCATCGGAATTGAATACAGAAGGCACAATGCCGACTTAAGTACAAGAAGACTGACTCTCCTTACTGACTGATTTGAAGCATTCCTGTGACACTAGTTATAGGTTCCGATGCTTCACTTCAGGTTTTTCTGTATCCCTCTGACCTTCTTATTGACGATGAATCACAGAAATTGCATCGGAATTTAATACAAAAGGCACAATGCCGACTTAAGTAAATGAAGACTGACTCTTCGTACAGACTATGCTTTGCACCATTCGTGTGACGCTACTTATAGATTCCGATGCTTCACTTAAGGTTTACTGTATCCCTATGATCGTCTTATTGACGATGAAACACAGAAATTGCATCGGAATTAAATACAAAAGGCACAATGCCGACTTAAGTACAAGAAGACTGACTCTTCTTACTGTCTATGTTTTGAACCATTCCTGTGACACTAGTTATAGATTCCGATGCTTCACTTCAGGTTTACTGTATCCCTCTCACCTTCTTTTTGACGATGAGACACAGAAATTGCATTGGAATTAAATACATAAGGCACAATGCCGACTTAAGTACAAGAAGACTGACTCTTGCTACTGTCTATGATTTGAACGATTCCTGTGACATAAGTTATAGATTGCGATGCTTCACTTCTGGTTTACTGTATCCTTTCTACCTTCTTATTGGCGACGAAATACAGAAATTGCATCGGAATTAAATAGAAAAGGCACGATGCCGCCTTAAGTACAAGAAGACTGATTCTTCCTACTGTTTATGTTTTGAACCATTCCTGTGACACTAGTTATAGATTCCGATGCTTCACTTCACGTTTACTGTATCCCTCGGACTTTCTTATTGACGATGAAACACAGAATTTGCTTCGGAAGTAAATACAAAATACACAATGCCGACTTAAGTACAAGAAGACTGACTCTTCGTACTGACTATGTTTTGAACCATTCCTATGACACTAGTTGTAGATTACGATGATTCACTTCAGGTTTACAGTATCCCTTGGACCTTCTTAATGACGATGAAACACAGAAATTGCAACGGAATTAAATAGAAAAGGCACAATGCCGACTTAAGTACAAGAAGACAGACTCCTCTTACTGTCTATGTTTTGCACCATTCCTGTGACATTAGTTATAGATTCCGATGCTTCACTTCAGATTTACTGTATCCCTTGGACCTTCTTATTGACGATGAAACATAGAAATTGCATCGGAATTGAATACAGAAGGCACAATGCCGACTTAAGTACAAGAAGACTGTCTCTTCTTACTGACTGATTTGAACCATTCCTGTGACACTAGTTATAGGTTCCGATGCTTCACTTCAGGTTTTTCTGTATCCCTCTGACCTTCTTATTGACGATGAATCACAGAAATTGCATCGGAATTAAATACAAAAGGCACAATGCCGACTTAAGTAAATGAAGACTGACTCTTCGTACAGACTATGCTTTGAACCATTCGTGTGACGCTAGTTATAGATTCCGATGCTTCACTTAAGGTTTACTGTATCCCTATGACCGTCTTATTGACGATGAAACACAGAAATTGCATCGGAATTAAATACAAAAGGCACAATGCCGACTTAAGTACAAGAAGACTGACTCTTCTTGCTGTCTATGTTTTGAACCATTCCTGTGACACTAGTTATAGATTCCGATGCTTCACTTCAGGTTTACTGTATCCCTCTCACCTCCTTTTTGACGATGAGACACAGAAATTGCATTGGAATTAAATACATAAGGCACAATGCCGACTTAAGTACAAGAAGACTGACTCTTCCTACTGTCTATATTTTGAACGATTCCTGTGACATAAGTTATAGATTGCGATGCTTCACTTCTGGTTTACTGTATCCTTTGGACCTTCTTATTGGCGACGAAATACAGAAATTGCATCGGAATTAAATAGAAAAGGCACGATGCCGCCTTAAGTACAAGAAGACTGATTCTTCCTACTGTTTATGTTTTGAACCATTCCTGTGACACTAGTTATAGATTCCGATGCTTCACTTCACGTTTACTGTATCCCTCGGACCTTCTTATTGACGATGAAACACAGAAATTGCATCGGAATTAAATACAAAAGGCACAATGCCGACTTAAGTACAAGAAGACTGACTCTTCTTACTGACTGTTTTAAACCATTCCTGTGACACTAGTTATAGATTTCGATGCTTCACTTCATGTTTACTGTAGAAGACTGACTCTTCTCACTGACTATGATTTGAACCATTCCTGTGACACTAGTTATAGATTCAGATGCTTCACTTCAGGTTTACTCTACCCCTAGGACCTTCTTAATGACGATGAAACACAGAAATTGCAACGGAATTAAATAGGAAAGGCACAATGCCGACTTAAGAACAAGAAGACTGACTCCTCTTACTGTCTATGTTTTGCACCATTCCTGTGACATTAGTTACAGATTCCGATGCTTCACTTCAAGTTTACTGTATCCTTTGACCTTCTTATTGGCGACGAAATACAGAATTTGCAACCGAATTTAATAGAAAAGGCACATTGCCGACTTAAGTACAAGAAGACTGACTCTTCCTACTGTCTATGTTTTGAACCATTCCTTTGACACTAGTTATAGATTCCGAAGCTTCACCTCAGGTTCATTGTATCCCTCTGACCTTCTTATTGACGATGAAACACAGAAATTGCATCGGAATTAAATACAAAAGGCACGAAGCCGACTTAAGTACATGTAGACTGAATCTTCCTACTGTCTATGTTTTGAACCATTCCTGTGGCACTAGTTACAGATTTCGATGCTTCACTTCAGATTTACTGTATCCCTTGGACCTTCTTATTGACGATGAAACATAGAAATTGCATCGGAATTAAATACAAAAGAAACAATGCCGACTTAAGTACAAGAAGACTGACTCCTCTTACTGTCTATGTTTTGCACCATTCCTGTGACATCAGTTATAGATTCCGATGCTTCACTTCAAGTTTACTGTATCCTTTGGACCTTCTTATTGGCGACGAAATACAGAATTTGCAACCGAATTAAATAGAAAAGGCACAATGCCGACTTAAGTACAAGAAGACTGACTCTTCCTACTGTCTATGTTTTGAACCATTCCTTTGACACTAGTTATAGATTCCGATGCTTCACTTCAGGTTTTTCTGTATCCCTCTGTCCTTCTTATTGACGATGAATCACAGAAATTGCATCGGAATTAAATACAAAAGGCACAATGCCGACTTAAGTACAAGAAGTCTGACTCTTCGTACGGACTATGTTTTGAACCATTCGTGTGACACTAGTTATAGATTCCGATGCTTCACTTAAGGTTTACTGTATCCCTCTGACCTTCTTATTGACGATGAAACACAGAAATTGCATCGGAATTAAATACAAAAGACACAATGCCGACTTAAGTACAAGAAAACTGACCCCTCTTACTGTCTATGTTTTGAACCATTCCTGTGACACTAGTTATAGATTCCGATGCTTCACTTCAGATTTACTGTATCCCTCTGACCTTCTTATTGACGATGAGACACAGAAATTGCATCGGAATTAAATAGAAGAGGCACAATGCCGACTTAAGTACAAGAAGACTGACTCTTCTTACTGTCTATGTTTTGAACCATTCCTGTGACACTAGTTATAGATTCCGTTGCTTCCCTTCAGGCTTACTGTATCCCTCGGACCTTCTTATTGACGATGAAACCCAGAAATTGCATCGGAAATAAAGAGAAAAGGCACAATACCAATTTAAGTACAAGAAGACTGACTCTTCTTACTGACTATGTTTGGAACCATTCCTGTGACACTAGTTATAGATTCCGATGCTTCACTTCAGGTTTACTGTATCCCTCTGACCTTCTTATTGACGATGAAATACAGATATTGCATCGGAATTAAATAGAAAAGGCACAATGCCGACTTAAGTACAAGAAGACTGTCTCTTCTTACTGACTATGATTTGAACCATTCCTGTGACACTAGTTATAGATTCCGATGCATCACTTCAGGTTTACTGTATCCCTCTGACCTACTCATTGACGATGAAACACACAAATTGCATCGTAATTAAATAGAAGAGGCACAATGCCGACTTAAGTACAAGAAGACTGCCTTCTCCTTACTGTCTATGTTTTGAACCATTCCTGTGACGCTAGTTACAGATTTCGATGCTTCACATCAGGTTTACTGTATCCCTCTGACCATCTTATTGACGATGAAACACAGAAATTGCATCTGAATTTAATAGAAAAGGCACAATGCCGACTTAAGTACATGAAGACTGACTCTTCCTACTGTCTATGTTTTGAACCATTCCTGTGACCCTCGTAATAGATTCCAATGATTCATTTCAGGTTCACTGTATCCCTTGGACGTTCTTATTGACGATGAAACACAGAAATTGCATCGGAATTAAATAGAAAAGGCACAATGCCGACTTAAGTACAATAAGAATGACTCTTCCAACTGTCTATGTTTTTAACCATTCCTGTGACGCTAGTTACAGATTCCGATGCTTCACTTCAGGTTTACTTTATACCTTGGACCTTCTTATTGACGATGAAACACAGAAATTGCATCGGAATTAAATACAAAAGGCACAATGCCGACTTAAGTACAAGTGGACTGACTCTTCCTACTGACTATGCTTTGAACCATTCCTGTGACACTAGTTATAGATTCCGATGCTGCACTTGAGGTTTACTGTATCCCTCTGACCTTCTTGTTGGCGATGAAACACAGAAATTGCATCGGAATTAAATACAAAAGGCACAATGCCGACTTAAGTACATGTAGACTGACTCTTCCTACTGTCTATGTTTTGAAACATTACTGTGACACTATTTATAGATTCCGATGCTTCATTTCAGGTTTACTGTATCCCTTGGAACTTCTTATTGGCGATGAAACACAGAAATTGCTTCGGAATTAAATACAAAAGGCACAATGCCGACTTAAGTACAAGAAGACTGACTCCTCTTGCTGACTATGTTTTGAACCATTCCTGTGACACCAGTTATAGATTCCGATGCTTCACTTCAGGTTTACTTTATCCCTCTGACCTTCTTGTTGGCGATGAAACACAGAAATTGCATCGGAATTAAATACAAATGGCACAATGCCGACTTAAGTACATGTAGACTGACTCTTACTACTGTCTATGTTTTGAAACATTCCTGTGACACTAGTTATAGATTCCGATGCTTCATTTCAGGTTTACTGTATCCCTTGGACCTTTTTATTGATGATGAAACACAGAAAGTGAATCGGAATTAAATAGAAAAGGCACAATGCTGACTTAAGTACAAGAAAACTGACTCTTCCTACTGTCTATGATTTGAACCATTCCTGTGACACTAGTTATAGATTCCGATGCTTCACTTCAGGTTTACTGTAACCCTCTGACCTTCTTATAGACGATGAAACACAGAAATTGCATCGGAATTAAATACAAAAGGCACAATGCCGACTTAAGTACAAGAAGTCTGACTCTTCCTACTGTCTATGCTTTGAACCATTCCTGTGACACTAGTTATAGATTCCGATGCTACACTTCAGGTTTACTGTATCCCTCTGACCTTCTTATTGACGATGAAACACAGAAATTGAATCGGAATTAATTACAAAACGCACAATGCCGACTTAAGTACAAGAAGACTGACTCTTCTTAGTGACTGTTTTGAACCATTCCTGTGACACTTGTTATAGATTCCGATGCTTCCCTTCAGGTTTACTGTATCCCTCTGACCTTCTTATTGACGTTGAAACACAGAAATTGCATCGGAATTGAATACAAATGGAACAATGCCGAATGAAGTACAAGAAGACTGACTCTCCTTACTGTCTATGTTTTGAACCATTCCTGTGACACTAGATATAGATTCAGATGCTTCACTTCAGGTTTACTGTATCCCTTGGACCTTCTTATTGACGATTAAACACAGAAATAGCATCGGAATTAAATGGAAAATGCACAATGCCGACTTAAGTACAAGAAGACTGACCCTTCTTACTGTCTATGTTTGAAACATTCCTGTGACGCAAGTTACAGATTCCGATGCTTCACTTCAGGTTTACTGTATCCCTTGGACCTTCTTATTGACGATGAAACACAGAAAGTGCATCGGAATTGAACAGAAAAGGCACAATGCCGACTTATGTACAAGAAGACTGACTCTTCCTACTGTCTATGTTTGGAGCCAATCCTGTGACACTAGTTATAGATTCCGATGCTTCACTTCAGGTTTACTGTATCCCTCTGACCTTCTTGTTGGCGATGAAACACAGAAATTGCATCAGAATTAAATACAAATGGCACAATACCGACTTAAGTACATGTAGACTGACTGTTCCTACTGTCTATGCTTTGAAACATTCCTGTGACACTAGTTATAGATTCCGATGCTTCATTTCAGGTTTACTGTATCCCTTGGACCTTCTTATTGACGATGAAACACAGAAAGTGAATCGGAATTAAATTGAAAAGGCACAATGCTGACTTAAGCATTTGAAGACTGACTCTTCCTATTGTCTATGTTTTGAACCATTCCTGTGACACTAGTTATAGATTCCGATGCTTCACTTCAGGTTTACTGTATCCCTCTGACCTTCTTATTGACGATGAAACACAGATATTGCATCGGAATTAAATACAAAAGGCACAATGCCGACATAAGTACAAGAAGACTGACCTTTCTTACTGTCTATGGCTTGAACCATTCCTGTGGCACTAGTTATAGATTCCGATGCTTCACGTCAGGTTTACTGTATCCCTTGGACCTTCTTATTGACGATGAAACACAGAAATTGCATCGGAATTAAATACAAAAGGCACAACGTCGACCTAAGTACTAGAAGTCTGACACTTCCTACTGTCTAAGTTTTGAACCATTCCTGTGACACTAGTAATAGATTCCGATGCTACACTTCAGGTTTACTGTATCCCTCTGACCTTCTTATTGACGATGAAACACAGAAATTGAATCGGAATTAAATACAAAACGCACAATGCCGACTTAAGTACAAGAAGACTAACTCTTCTTACTGACTGTTTTGAACCATTCCTGTGACACTAGTTATAGATTCCGATGCTTCACTTCAGGTTTACTGGATCCCTCTGACCTTCTTATTGACGTTGAAACACAGAAATTGCATCGGATTTAAATACAAATGGAACAATGGCGACTTAAGTACAAGAAGACCGACTCTCCTTACTGTCTATGTTTTCAACCATTCCTGTGACACTAGATATAGATTCTGATGCTTCACTTCAGGTTTACTGTATCCCTTGGACCTTCTTATTGACGATGAAACACAGAAATTGCATCGGAATTAAATGGAAAATGCACAATGCCGACTTAAGTACAAGAAGACTGACACTTCTTACTGTCTATGTTTTGAACCATTCCTGTGACGCAAGTTATAGATTCCGATGCTTGACTTCAGGCTTACTGTATCCCTCGGACCTTCATATTGACGATGAAACACTGAAATTGCATCGGAATGAAATAGAAAAAGCACAATGCCGACTTAAGTACAAGAAGACTAACTCTTCTTACTGACTATGATTTGAACCATTCCTGTGACACTAGTTATAGATTCCGATGCTTCACTTCAGGTTTACTGTATCCCTTTCACCCTCTTATTGACGATGAAACACAGTAAGTGCATCGGAATTAAACAGAAAAGGCACAATGCCGACTTAAGTACAAGAAGACTGACTCTTCCTACTGTCTATGTTTGGAACCATTCCTGTGACAATAGTTATAGATTCCGATGCTTCACTTCAGGTTTACTGTATCCCTTGGATCTTCGTATTGACGATGAAACACAGACAGTGCATCGGAGTTAAATACAAAAGGCACAATGCCGACTTAAGTACAAGACTGACTCTTCCTACTGTCTATGTTTTGAACCATTCCTGTGACACTAGTTATAGAATCAGATGCTTCACTTCAGGTTTATTGTTTCCCTCTGACCTTCTTTTTGTCGATGAAACACAGAAATTGGATCGGACTTACTTACAAAAGGTACAATGCCGACTTAAGTACAAGAAGACTTACTCTTCTTACTGTCTATGTTTTGAACCATTCCTGTGACACTAGTTATAGATTCCGATGCTTGACTTCAGATTTACTGTATCCCTCTGACCTTCTAATTGACGATGAAACATAGAAATTGCATCGGAATTATATAGAAAAGGCACAATGCCGACTTAAGTACAAGAAGACTGACTCTTCCTACTGTCTATGTTTTGAACCATTCTTGTGACACTAGTTATAGATTCCGATGCTTCACTTCAGGTTTACTGTATCCCTCTGACCTTCTTATTGACGATGAGTCACAGAAATTGCATTGGAATTAAATACAAAGGGCACAATGCCGACTTAAGTACAAGAAGACTGACTGTTCTTACTGACTGTGTTTGGAACCATTCCTGTGACACTAGTTATAGATTCCGATGCTTCACTTCAGGTTTACTGTATCCCTCTGACCTTCTTATTGACGATGAAACACAGATATTGCATCGAAATAAATAGAAAAGGCACAATGCCGACTTAAGTACAAGAAGACTGGTTCTTCTTACTGTCTAGGTTTTGAACCATTCCTGTGACCTAGTTATAGATTCCGATGCTTCACTTCAGGTTCACTGTATCCCTTGGACTTTCTTATTGACGATGAAACAAAGAAATTGCATCGGAATTAAATAGAAAAGGCACAATGCCGACTTAAGTACAATAAGACTGACTCTTCTTTCTGACTATGTTTTTAACCATTCCTGTGACGCTAGTTACAGATTCCGATGCTTCACTTCAGGTTTACTGTATCCCTTGGACCTTCTTATTGACGATGAAACAAAGAAATTGCATCAGAATTAAATACAAAAGGCACAGTGCCAACTTAAGTACAAGAAGACTGACTCTTATTACAGACTATATATTGAACCATTCCTGTGACACTAGTTATAGATTCCGATGCTTCACGTCAGGTTTACTTTAACCCTCTGACCTTCTTGTTGGCGATGAAACACAGAAATTGCATCGGAATTAAATACAAATGGCACAATGCCGACTTAAGTACATGTAGACTGACTCTTCCTACTGTCTATGTTTTGAACCATTCGTGTGACACTAGTTATAGATTCCGATGTTTCACTTTAGGTTTACTGTATCCCTTGGACCTTCTTATTGACGATGAAACACAGAAATTGCATCGGAATTAAATACAAAAGGCACAATGCCGACTTTCGTACAAGAAGACAGACTCTACTTACTGACTGTTTTGAACCATTCCTGTGACACTAGTTATAGATTTCGATGCTTCACTTCAGGTTTACTGTATCCCTCTGACCTTCTTATTGGCGATGAAACACAGAAATTGCATTGGAATTAAATACAAAGGGCACAATGCCGACTTAAGTACAAGAAGACTGACTGTTCTTACTGACTATGTTTTGAACCATTCCTGTGACACTAGTTATAGATTCCGATGCCTCACTTCAGGTTTACTGTATCCCTCTGACCTTCTTATTGACGATGAGTCACAGAAATTGCATCGGAATTTAACACAAAAGGCACAATGCCGACATAAGTACAAGAAGACTGACCCTTCTTACTGTCTATGTTTTGAACCATTCGTCTGACACTAGTTATGGATTCCGATGCTTCACTTAAGGGTTACTGTATCCCTCTGACCTTCTTATTGACGTTGAAACACAGAAATTGCATCGGAATTAAATACAAAAGGCACAATGCCGTCTTAAGTACAATAAGACTGACTCTTCGTACTGACTATGTTTGAACCATTCCTATGACACTAGTTATAGATTCCGATGATTCACTTCAGGTTTACTGTATCCCTTGGACCTTCTTATTGACGATGAAACACAGAAATTGCACCGGAAAGAAATAGAAAAGGCACAATGCCAACTTAAGTACAAGGAGACTGACTCTTCTTACTGACTGTGTTTGGAACCATTCCTGTGACACTAGTTATAGATTCCGATGCTTCACTTCAGGTTTACTGTATCCCTCTGACCTTCTTATTGACGATGGAACACAGATATTGCATCGAAATAAATAGAAAAGGCACAATGCCGACTTAAGTACAAGAAGACTGGTTCTTCTTACTGTCTAGGTTTTGAACTATTCCTGTGACCTAGTTATAGATTCCGATGCTTCACTTCAGGTTCACTGTATCCCTTGGACGTTCTTATTGACGATGAAACAAAGAAACTGCATCGGAATTAAATAGAAAAGGCACAATGCCGACTTAAGTACAATAAGACTGACTCTTCTTTCTGACTATGTTTTTAACCATTCCTGTGACGCTAGTTACAGATTCCGATGCTTCACTTCAGGTTTACTGTATCCCTTGGACCTTCTTATTGACGATGAAACAAAGAAATTGCATCAGAATTAAATACAAAAGGCACAATGCCAACTTAAGTACAAGAAGACTGACTCTTATTACTGACTATATATTGAACCATTCCTGTGACGCTAGTTACAGATTCCGATGCTTCACTTCAGGTTTACTGTATCCCTTGGACCTTCTTGTTGGCGATGAAACACAGAAATTGCATCGGAATTAAATACAAATGGCACAATGCCGACTTAAGTACATGTAGACTGACTCTTCCTACTGTCTATGTTTTGAACCATTCGTGTGACACTAGTTATAGATTCCGATGCTTCACTTAAGGGTTACTGTATCCCTCTGACCTTCTTATTGACGATGAAACACAGAAATTGCATCGGAATTAAATACAAATGGCACAATGCCGACTAAGTACATGTAGACTGACTCTTCCTACTGTCTATGTTTTGAACCATTCCTGTGACACTAGTTATAGATTCCGATGTTTCACTTTAGGTTTACTGTATCCCTTGGACCTTCTTATTGACGATGAAACACAGAAATTGCATCGGAATTAAATACAAAAGGCACAATGCCGACTTAAGTACAAGAAGTCTGACACTTCCTACTGTCTATGTTTTGAACCATTCCTGTGACACTAGTTATAGATTCCGATGCTACACTTCAGGTTTACTGTATCCCTCTGACTTTCTTATTGACGATGAAACACAGAAATTGAATCGGAATTATATACAAAACGCACAATGCCGACTTAAGTACAAGAAGTCTTACTCCTCTTACTGTCTATGTTTTGAACCATTCCTGTGACGCAAGTTTCAGATTCCGATGCTTCACTTCAGGTTTACTGTATCCCTTGGACCCTCTTATTGACGATGAAACACAGAAAGTGCATCGAAATTGAACAAAAGAGGCACAATGCCGTCTTAAGTAGAAGAAGACTGACTCTTCCTACTGTCTATGTTTTGAACCATTCCTGTGACACTAGTTATAGATTCCGATGCTTCACGTCAGGTTTACTGTATCCCTCTGACCTTCTTGTTGGCGATGAAACACAGAAATTGCATCGGAATTAAATACAAATAGAACAATGCCGACTTAAGTACAAGAAGACTGACTCTCCTTTTGTCTGTGTTTTGAACCATTCCTGTGATGCTTGATATAGATTCCGATGCTTCACTTCAGGTTTACTGTATCCCATGGACCTTCTTATTGACGATGAAACACAGAAATTGCATCGGAATTAAATGGAAAATGCACAATGCCGACTTAAGTACAAGAAGACTAACTCTTCTTACTGACTATGATTTGAACCATTCCTGTGACACTAGTTATAGATTCCGATGCTTCACTTCAGGTTTACTGTATCCCTCGGACCTTCTTATTGACGATGAAACACTGAAATTGCATCGGAATGAAATAGATAAAGCACAATGCCGACTTAAGTACAAGAAGACTACCTCTTCTTACTGACTACGATTTGAACCATTCCTGTGACACTAGTTATAGATTCCGATGCTTCACTTCAGGTTTACTGTATCCCTTTGACCCTCTTATTGACGATGAAACACAGAAAGTGCATCGGAATTAAACAGAAAAGGCACAATGCTGACTTAAGTACAATAAGACTGAATTTTCCTACTGTCTATGTCTAAAACCATTCCTGTGACGCAGGTTACAGATTCCGATGCTTCACTTCAGGTTAAAGGTATCCCTCGGAACTTCTTATTGACGATGAAACACTGAAATTGCATCGCAATGAAATAGAAAAAGCACAATGCCGACTTAAGTACAAGAAGACTAACTCTTCTTACTGACTATGATTTGAACCATCCTGTGACACTAGTTATAGATTCCGATGCTTCACTTCAGGTTTACTGTATCCCTATGACCGTCTTATTGACGATGAAACACAGAAATTGCATCGGAATTAAATACAAAAGGCACAATGCCGACTTAAGTACAAGAAGACTGAATCTTCTTACTGTCTATGTTTTGAACCATTCCTGTGACACTAGTTATAGATTCCGATGCTTCACTTCAGGATTACTGTATCCCTCTCACCTTCTTTTTGACGATGAGACACAGAAATTGCATTGGTATTAAATACATAAGGCACAATGCCGACTTAAGTACAAGAAGACTGACTCTTCCTACTGTCTACGTTTTGAACGATTCCTGTGACATAAGTTATAGATTGCGATGCTTCACTTCTGGTTTACTGTATCCTTTGGACCTTCTTATTGGCGACGAAATACAGAAATTGCATCGGAATTAAATAGAAAAGGCACGATGCCGCCTTAAGTACCAGACGACTGATTCTTCCTACTGTTTATGTTTTGAACCATTCCTGTGACACTAGTTATAGATTCCGATGCTTCACTTCACGTTTACTGTATCCCTCGGACCTTCTTATTGACGATGAAACACAGAAATTGCATCGGAATTAAATACAAAAGGCACAATGCCGACTTAAGTACAAGAAGACTGACTCTTCTTACTGACTGTTTTAAACCATTCCTGTGACACTAGTTATAGATTCCGATGCTTCACTTCATGTTTACTGTAGAAGACTGACTCTTCTCACTGACTATGATTTGAACCATTCCTGTGACACTAGTTATAGATTCCGATGCTTCACTTCAGGTTTACTCTACCCCTAGGACCTTCTTAATGACGATGAAACACAGAAATTGCAACGGAATTAAATAGAAAAGGCACAATGCCGACTTAAGTACAAGAAGACTGACTCCTCTTACTGTCTATGTTTTGCACCATTCCTGTGACATTAGTTATAGATTCCGATGCTTCACTTCAAGTTTACTGTATCCTTTGGACCTTCTTATTGGCGACGAAATACAGCAATTGCATCGGAATTAAATAGAAAAGGCACAATGCCGACTTAAGTACAAGAAGACTGACTCTTCCTACTGTCTATGTTTTGAACCATTCATGTGACACTAGTTATAGATTCCGAAGCTTCACCTCAGGTTCACTGTATCCCTCTGACCTTCTTATTGACGATGAAACCCAGAAATTGCATCGGAAATAAATACAAAATGCACGATGCCGACTTAAGTACACGTAGACTGAATCTTCCTACTGTCTATGTTTTGAACCATTCCTGTTACACTAGTTATAGATTCCGATGCTTGACTTCAGGTTTACTGTATCCCTCTGATCTTCTTTTTGACGATGAAACACAGAAATTGCATCGGAATTAAATAGAAAAGGCACAATGCCGACTTAAGTACAAGAAGACTTACTCTTCTTACTGCCTATGTATTGTACCATTCCTGTGGCACTAGTTACAGATTTCGATGCTTCACTTCAGATTTACTGTATCCCTTGGACCTTCTTATTGACGATGAAACATAGAAATTGCATCGGAATTAAATACAGAAGGCACAATGCCGACTGAAGTACAAGAAGACTGACTCTTCTTACTGACTGATTTGAACCATTCCTGTGACACTAGTTTTAGATTCCGATGCTTCACTTCAGGTTTTTCTGTATCCCTCTGACCTTCTTATTGACGATGAATCACAGAAATTGCATCGGAATTAAATACAAAAGGCACAATGCCGACTTAAGTACAAGAAGACTGACTCTTCGTACGGACTATGTTTTGAACCATTCGTGTGACACTAGTTATAGATTCCGATGCTTCACTTAAGGTTTACTGTATCCCTCTGACCTTCTTATTGACGATGAAACACAGAAATTGCATCGGAATTAAATACAAAAGACACAATGCCGACTTAAGTACAAGAAGACTGACTCTTCTTACTGTCTATGTTTTGAACCATTCCTGTGACACTAGTTCTAGATTCTGAGGCTTCACGTCAGGTTTACTGTATCCCTCTGACCTTCGTATTGATGATGAAACACTGAAATTGCATCGGAATTAAATACAAAAGGCACAATGCCGACTTATGTACATGAAGACTGACCCCTCTTACTGTCTATGTTTTGAACCATTCCTGTGACACTAGTTATAGATTCCGATGCTTCACTTCAGATTTACTGTATCCCTCTGACCTTCTTATTGACGATGAAACACAGAAATTGCATCGGAATTAAATAGAAGAGGCACAATGCCGACTTAAGTACAAGAAGACTGACTCTTCTTACTGTCTATGTTTTGAACCATTCCTGTGACACTAGTTATAGATTCCGATGCTTCCCTTCAGGTTTACTGTATCCCTCGGACATTCTTATTGACGATGAAACCCAGAAATTGCATCGGAAATAAATAGAAAAGGCACAATACCAACTTAAGTACAAGAAGACTGACTCTTCTTACTGACTATGTTTGGTACCATTCCTGTGACACTAGTTATAGATTCCGATGCTTCACTTCAGATTTACTGTATCCCTCTGACCTTCTTATTGACGATGAAACACAGAAATTGCATCAGAATTAAATACAAATGGCACAATACCGACTTAAGTACATGTAGACTGACTGTTCCTACTGTCTATGCTTTGAAACATTCCTGTGACACTAGTTATAGATTCCGATGCTACACTTCAGGTTTACTGTATCCCTCTGACCTTCTTATTGACGATGAAACACAGAAATTGAATCGGAATTAAATACAAAACGCACAATGCCGACTTAAGTACAAGAAGACTAACTCTTCTTACTGACTGTTTTGAACCATTCCTGTGACACTAGTTATAGATTCCGATGCTTCACGTCAGGTTTACTGTATCCCTTGGACCTTCTTATTGACGATGAAACACAGAAATTGCATCGGAATTAAATACAAAAGGCACAACGTCGACCTAAGTACTAGAAGTCTGACACTTCCTACTGTCTAAGTTTTGAACCATTCCTGTGACACTAGTTATAGATTCCGATGCTTCCCTTCAGGTTTACTGTATCCCTCTGACCTTCGTATTGATGATGAAACACTGAAATTGCATCGGAATTAAATACAAAAGGCACAATGCCGACTTATGTACATGAAGACTGACCCCTCTTACTGTCTATGTTTTGAACCATTCCTGTGACACTAGTTATAGATTCCGATGCTTCACTTCAGATTTACTGTATCCCTCTGACCTTCTTATTGACGATGAAACACAGAAATTGCATCAGAATTAAATACAAATGGCACAATACCGACTTAAGTACATGTAGACTGACTGTTCCTACTGTCTATGCTTTGAAACATTCCTGTGACACTAGTTATAGATTCCGATGCTTCATTTCAGGTTTACTGTATCCCCTGGACCTTCTTATTGACGATGAAACACAGAAAGTGAATCGGAATTAAATTGAAAAGGCACAATGCTGACATAAGCATTTGAAGACTGACTCTTCCTATTGTCTATGTTTTGAACCATTCCTGTGACACTAGTTATAGATTCCGATGCATCACTTCAGGTTTACTGTATCCCTCTGACCTTCTTATTGACGATGAAACACAGATATTGCATCGGAATTAAATACAAAAGGCACAATGCCGACATAAGTACAAGAACACTGACCTTTCTTACTGTCTATGGCTTGAACCATTCCTGTGGCACTAGTTATAGATTCCGATGCTTCACGTCAGGTTTACTGTATCCCTTGGACCTTCTTATTGACGATGAAACACAGAAATTGCATCGGAATTAAATACAAAAGGCACAACGTCGACCTAAGTACTAGAAGTCTGACACTTCCTACTGTCTAAGTTTTGAACCATTCCTGTGACACTAGTTATAGATTCCGATGCTACACTTCAGGTTTACTGTATCCATCTGACCTTCTTATTGACGATGAAACACAGAAATTGAATCGGAATTAAATACAAAACGCACAATGCCGACTTAAGTACAAGAAGACTAACTCTTCTTACTGACTGTTTTGAACCATTCCTGTGACACTAGTTATAGATTCCGATGCTTCACTTCAGGTTTACTGGATCCCTCTGACCTTCTTATTGACGTTGAAACACAGAAATTGCATCGGAATTAAATACAAATGGAACAATGGCGACTTAAGTACAAGAAGACCGACTCTCCTTACTGTCTATGTTTTCAACCATTCCTGTGACACTAGATATAGATTCCGATGCTTCACTTCAGGTTTACTGTATCCCTTGGACCTTCTTATTGACGATGAAACACAGAAATTGCATCGGAATTAAATGGAAAATGCACAATGCCGACTTAAGTACAAGAAGACTGACACTTCTTACTGTCTATGTTTTGAACCATTCCTGTGACGCAAGTTATAGATTCCGATGCTTGACTTCAGGCTTACTGTATCCCTCGGACCTTCATATTGACGATGAAACACTGAAATTGCATCGGAATGAAATAGAAAAAGCACAATGCCGACTTAAGTACAAGAAGACTAACTCTTCTTACTGACTATGATTTGAACCATTCCTGTGACACTAGTTATAGATTCCGATGCTTCACTTCAGGTTTACTGTATCCCTTTCACCCTCTTATTGACGATGAAACACAGTAAGTGCATCGGAATTAAACAGAAAATGCACAATGCCGACTTAAGTACATGAAGACTGACTCTTCCTACTGTCTATGTTTGGAACCATTCCTGTGACAATAGTTATAGATTCCGATGCTTCACTTCAGGTTTACTGTATCCCTTGGATCTTCGTATTGACGATGAAACACAGACAGTGCATCGGAGTTAAATACAAAAGGTACAATGCCGACTTAAGTACAAGAAGACTGACTCTTCCTACTGTCTATGTTTGAACCATTCCTGTGACACTAGTTATAGAATCAGATGCTTCACTTCAGGTTTATTGTTTCCCTCTGACCTTCTTTTTGACGATGAAACACAGAAATTGGATCGGACTTACTTACAAAAGGCACAATGCCGACTTAAGTACAAGAAGACTTACTCTTCTTACTGTCTATGTTTGGAACCATTCCTGTGACACTAGTTATAGATTCCGATGCTTGACTTTAGATTTACTGTATCCCTCTGACCTTCTAATTGACGATGAAACACAGAAATTGCATCGGAATTATATAGAAAAGGCACAATGCCGACTTAAGTACAAGAAGACTGACTCTTCCTACTGTCTATGTTTTGAACCATTCTTGTGACACTAGTTATAGATTCCGATGCTTCACTTCAGGTTTACTGTATCCCTCTGACCTTCTTATTCACGATGAGTCACAGAAATTGCATTGGAATTAAATACAAAGGGCACAATGCCGACTTAAGTACAAGAAGACTGACTGTTCTTACTGACTGTGTTTGGAACCATTCCTGTGACACTAGTTATAGATTCCGATGCTTCACTTCAGGTTTACTGTATCCCTCTGACCTTCTTATTGACGATGAAACACAGATATTGCATCGAAATAAATAGAAAAGGCACAATGCCGACTTAAGTACAAGAAGACTGGTTCTTCTTACTGTCTAGGTTTTGAACCATTCCTGTGACCTAGTTATAGATTCCGATGCTTCACTTCAGGTTCACTGTATCCCTTGGACGTTCTTATTGACGATGAAACAAAGAAATTGCATCGGAATTAAATAGAAAAGGCACAATGCCGACTTAAGTACAATAAGACTGACTCTTCTTTCTGACTATGTTTTTAACCATTCCTGTGACGCTAGTTACAGATTCCGATGCTTCACTTCAGGTTTACTGTATCCCTTGGACCTTCTTATTGACGATGAAACAAAGAAATTGCATCAGAATTAAATACAAAAGGCACAATGCCAACTTAAGTACAAGAAGACTGACTCTTATTACAGACTATATATTGAACCATTCCTGTGACACTAGTTATAGATTCCGATGCTTCACTTCAGGTTTACTTTAACCCTCTGACCTTCTTGTTGGCGATGAAACACAGAAATTGCATCGGAATTAAATACAAATGGCACAATGCCGACTTAAGTACATGTAGACTGACTCTTCCTACTGTCTATGTTTTGAACCATTCGTGTGACACTAGTTATAGATTCCGATGCTTCACTTAAGGGTTACTGTATCCCTCTGACCTTCTTATTGACGATGAAACACAGAAATTGCATCGGAATTAAATACAAATGGCACAATGCCGACTAAGTACATGTAGACTGACTCTTCCTACTGTCTATGTTTTGAACCATTCCTGTGACACTAGTTATAGATTCCGATGTTTCACTTTAGGTTTACTGTATCCCTTGGACCTTCTTATTGACGATGAAACACAGAAATTGCATCGGAATTAAGTACAAAAGGCACAATGCCGACTTAAGTACAAGAAGTCTGACACTTCCTACTGTCTATGTTTTGAACCATTCCTGTGACACTAGTTATAGATTCCGATGCTACACTTCAGGTTTACTGTATCCCTCTGACTTTCTTATTGACGATGAAACACAGAAATTGAATCGGAATTATATACAAAACGCACAATGCCGACTTAAGTACAAGAAGTCTGACTCCTCTTACTGTCTATGTTTTGAACCATTCCTGTGACGCAAGTTTCAGATTCCGATGCTTCACTTCAGGTTTACTGTATCCCTTGGACCCTCTTATTGACGATGAAACACAGAAAGTGCATCGAAATTGAACAAAAGAGGCACAATGCCGACTTAAGTAGAAGAAGACTGACTCTTCCTACTGTCTATGTTTTGAACCATTCCTGTGACACTAGTTATAGATTCCGATGCTTCACGTCAGGTTTACTGTATCCCTCTGACCTTCTTGTTGGCGATGAAACACAGAAATTGCATCGGAATTAAATACAAATGGAACAATGCCGACTTAAGTACAAGAAGACTGACTCTCCTTACTGTCTGTGTTTGAACCATTCCTGTGATGCTTGATATAGATTCCGATGCTTCACTTCAGGTTTACTGTATCCCATGGACCTTCTTATTGACGATGAAACACAGAAATTGCATCGGAATTAAATGGAAAATGCACAATGCCGACTTAAGTACAAGAAGACTAACTCTTCTTACTGACTATGATTTGAACCATTCCTGTGACACTAGTTATAGATTCCGATGCTTCACTTCAGGTTTACTGTATCCCTCGGACCTTCTTATTGGCGATGAAACACTGAAATTGCATCGGAATGAAATAGATAAAGCACAATGCCGACTTAAGTACAAGAAGACTACCTCTTCTTACTGACTACGATTTGAACCATTCCTGTGACACTAGTTATAGATTCCGATGCTTCACTTCAGGTTTACTGTATCCCTTTGACCCTCTTATTGACGATGAAACACAGAAAGTGCATCGGAATTAAACAGAAAAGGCACAATTCTGACTTAAGTACAATAAGACTGAATTTTCCTACTGTCTATGTCTAAAACCATTCCTGTGACGCAGGTTACAGATTCCGATGCTTCACTTCAGGTTAACCGTATCCCTCGGAACTTCTTATTGACGATGAAACAGTGAAATTGCATCGCAATGAAATAGAAAAAGCACAATGCCGACTTAAGTACAAGAAGACTAACTCTTCTTACTGACTATGATTTGAACCATCCTGTGACACTAGTTATAGATTCCGATGCTTCACTTCAGGTTTACTGTATCCCTATGACCGTATTATTGACGATGAAACACAGAAATTGCATCGGAATTAAATACAAAAGGCACAATGCCGACTTAAGTACAAGAAGACTGACTCTTCTTACTGTCTATGTTTTGAACCATTCCTGTGACACTAGTTATAGATTCCGATGCTTCACTTCAGGATTACTGTATCCCTCTCACCTTCTTTTTGACGATGAGACACAGAAATTGCAATGGTATTACATACATAAGGCACAATGCCGACTCAAGTAGAAGAAGACTGACTCTTCCTACTGTCTATGTTTTGAACGATTCCTGTGACATAAGTTATAGATTGCGATGCTTCACTTCTTGTTTACTGTATCCTTTGGACCTTCTTATTGGCGACGAAATACAGAAATTGCATCGGAATTAAATAGAAAAGGCACGATGCCGCCTTAAGTACAAGAAGACTGATTCTTCCTACTGTTTATGTTTTGAACCATTCCTGTGACACTAGTTATAGATTCCGATGCTTCGCTTCACGTTTACTGTATCCCTCGGACCTTCTTATTGACGATGAAACACAGAAATTGCATCGGAATTAAATACAAAAGGCACAATGCCGACTTAAGTACAAGAAGACTGACTCTTCTTCCTGACTGTTTTAAACCATTCCTGTGACACTAGATATAGATTCCGATGCTTCACTTCATGTTTACTGTAGAAGACTGACTCTTCTCACTGACTATGATTTGAACCATTCCTGTGACACTAGTTATAGATTCCGATGCTTCACTTCAGGTTTACTCTACCCCTAGGACCTTCTTAATGACGATGAAACACAGAAATTGCAACGGAATTAAATAGAAAAGGCACAATGCCGACTTAAGTACAAGAAGACTGACTCCTCTTACTGTCTATGTTTTGCACCATTCCTGTGACATTAGTTATAGATTCCGATGCTTCACTTCAAGTTTACTGTATCCTTTGGACCTTCTTATTGGCGACGAAATACAGAAATTGCATCGGAATTAAATAGAAAAGGCACAATGCCGACTTAAGTACAAGAAGACTGACTCTTCCTACTGTCTATGTTTTGAACCATTCATGTGACACTAGTTATAGATTCCGAAGCTTCACCTCAGGTTCACTGTATCCCTCTGACCTTCTTATTGACGATGAAACACAGAAATTGCATCGGAAATAAATACAAAATGCACGATGCCGACTTAAGTACATGTAGACTGAATCTTCCCACTGTCTATGTTTTGAACCATTCCTGTGACACTAGTTATAGATTCCGATGCTTGACTTCAGGTTTACTGTATCCCTCTGATCTTCTTTTTGACGATGAAACACAGAAATTGCATCGGAATTAAATAGAAAAGGCACAATGCCGACTTAAGTACAAGAAGACTTACTCTTCTTACTGCCTATGTATTGAACCATTCCTGTGGCACTAGTTACAGATTTCGATGCTTCACTTCAGATTTACTGTATCCCTTGGACCTTCTTATTGACGATGAAACATAGAAATTGCATCGGAATTAAATACAGAAGGCACAATGCCGACTTAAGTACAAGAAGACTGACTCTTCTTACTGACTGATTTGAACCATTCCTGTGACACTAGTTTTAGATTCCGATGCTTCACTTCAGGTTTTTCTGTATCCCTCTGACCTTCTTATTGACGATGAATCACAGAAATTGCATCGGAATTAAATACAAAAGGCACAATGCTGACTTAAGTACAAGAAGACTGACTCTTCGTACGGACTATGTTTTGAACCATTCGTGTGACACTAGTTATAGATTCCGATGCTTCACTTCAGGTTTACTTTAACCCTCTGACCTTCTTGTTGGCGATGAAACACAGAAATTGCATCGGAATTAAATACAAATGGCACAATGCCGACTTAAGTACATGTAGACTGACTCTTCCTACTGTCTATGTTTTGAACCATTCGTGTGACACTAGTTATAGATTCCGATGCTTCACTTAAGTGTTACTGTATCCCTCTGACCTTCTTATTGACGTTGAAACACAGAAATTGCATCGGAATTAAATACAAAAGGCACAATGCCGTCTTAAGTACAATAAGACTGACTCTTCGTACTGACTATGTTTGAACCATTCCTATGACACTAGTTATAGATTCCGATGATTCACTTCAGGTTTACTGTATCCCTTGGACCTTCTTATTGACGATGAAACACAGAAATTGCATCGGAAAGAAATAGAAAAGGCACAATGCCAACTTAAGTACAAGAAGACTGACTCTTCTTACTGACTGTGTTTGGAACCATTCCTGTGACACTAGTTATAGATTCCGATGCTTCACTTCAGGTTTACTGTATCCCTCTGACCTTCTTATTGACGATGAAACACAGATATTGCATCGAAATAAATAGAAAAGGCACAATGCCGACTTAAGTACAAGAAGACTGGTTCTTCTTACTGTCTAGGTTTTGAACCATTCCTGTGACCTAGTTATAGATTCCGATGCTTCACTTCAGGTTCACTGTATCCCTTGGACGTTCTTATTGACGATGAAACAAAGAAATTGCATCGGAATTAAATAGAAAAGGCACAATGCCGACTTAAGTACAATAAGACTGACTCTTCTTTCTGACTATGTTTTTAACCATTCCTGTGACGCTAGTTACAGATTCCGATGCTTCACTTGAGGTTTACTGTATCCCTTGGACCTTCTTATTGACGATGAAACAAAGAAATTGCATCAGAATTAAATACAAATGGCACAATGCCAACTTAAGTACAAGAAGACTGACTCTTATTACTGACTATATATTGAACCATTCCTGTGACACTAGTTATAGATTCCGATGCTTCACTTCAGGTTTACTTTAACCCTCTGACCTTCTTGTTGGCGATGAAACACAGAAATTGCATCGGAATTAAATACAAATGGCACAATGCCGACTTAAGTACATGTAGACTGACTCTTCCTACTGTCTATGTTTTGAACCATTCGTGTGACACTAGTTATAGATTCCGATGCTTCACTTAAGGGTTACTGTATCCCTCTGACCTTCTTATTGACGATGAAACACAGAAATTGCATCGGAATTAAATACAAATGGCACAATGCCGACTAAGTACATGTAGACTGACTCTTCCTACTGTCTATGTTTTGAACCATTCCTGTGACACTAGTTATAGATTCCGATGTTTCACTTTAGGTTTACTGTATCCCTTGGACCTTCTTATTGACGATGAAACACAGAAATTGCATCGGAATTAAATACAAAAGGCACAATGCCGACTTAAGTACAAGAAGTCTGACACTTCCTACTGTCTATGTTTTGAACCATTCCTGTGACACTAGTTATAGATTCCGATGCTACACTTCAGGTTTACTGTATCCCTCTGACTTTCTTATTGACGATGAAACACAGAAATTGAATCGGAATTATATACAAAACGCACAATGCCGACTTAAGTACAAGAAGTCTGACTCCTCTTACTGTCTATGTTTTGAACCATTCCTGTGACGCAAGTTTCAGATTCCGATGCTTCACTTCAGGTTTACTGTATCCCTTGGACCCTCTTATTGACGATGAAACACAGAAAGTGCATCGAAATTGACAAAAGAGGCACAATGCCGACTTAAGTAGAAGAAGACTGACTCTTCCTACTGTCTATGTTTTGAACCATTCCTGTGACACTAGTTATAGATTCCGATGCTTCACGTCAGGTTTACTGTATCCCTCTGACCTTCTTGTTGGCGATGAAACACAGAAATTGCATCGGAATTAAATACAAATGGAACAATGCCGACTTAAGTACAAGAAGACTGACTCTCCTTACTGTCTGTGTTTGAACCATTCCTGTGATGCTTGATATAGATTCCGATGCTTCACTTCAGGTTTACTGTATCCCATGGACCTTCTTATTGACGATGAAACACAGAAATTGCATCGGAATTAAATGGAAAATGCACAATGCCGACTTAAGTACAAGAAGACTAACTCTTCTTACTGACTATGATTTGAACCATTCCTGTGACACTAGTTATAGATTCCGATGCTTCACTTCAGGTTTACTGTATCCCTCGGACCTTCTTATTGGCGATGAAACACTGAAATTGCATCGGAATGAAATAGATAAAGCACAATGCCGACTTAAGTACAAGAAGACTACCTCTTCTTACTGACTACGATTTGAACCATTCCTGTGACACTAGTTATAGATTCCGATGCTTCACTTCAGGTTTACTGTATCCCTTTGACCCTCTTATTGACGATGAAACACAGAAAGTGCATCGGAATAAAACAGAAAAGGCACAATTCTGACTTAAGTACAATAAGACTGAATTTTCCTACTGTCTATGTCTAAAACCATTCCTGTGACGCAGGTTACAGATTCCGATGCTTCACTTCAGGTTAACCGTATCCCTCGGAACTTCATATTGACGATGAAACACTGAAATTGCATGGCAATGAAATAGAAAAAGCACAATGCCGACTTAAGTACAAGAAGACTAACTCTTCTTACTGACTAAGATTTGAACCATCCTGTGACACTAGTTATAGATTCCGATGCTTCACTTCAGGTTTACTGTATCCCTATGACCGTATTATTGACGATGAAACACAGAAATTGCATCGGAATTAAATACAAAAGGCACAATGCCGACTTAAGTACAAGAAGACTGACTCTTCTTACTGTCTATGTTTTGAACCATTCCTGTGACACTAGTTATAGATTCCGATGCTTCACTTCAGGATTACTGTATCCCTCTCACCTTCTTTTTGACGATGAGACACAGAAATTGCAATGGTATTACATACATAAGGCACAATGCCGACTTAAGTACAAGAAGACTGACTCTTCCTACTGTCTATGTTTTGAACGATTCCTGTGACATAAGTTATAGATTGCGATGCTTCACTTCTGGTTTACTGTATCCTTTGGACCTTCTTATTGGCGACGAAATACAGAAATTGCATCGGAATTAAATAGAAAAGGCACGATGCCGCCTTAAGTACAAGAAGACTGATTCTTCCTACTGTTTATGTTTTGAACCATTCCTGTGACACTAGTTATAGATTCCGATGCTTCACTTCACGTTTACTGTATCCCTCGGACCTTCTTATTGACGATGAAACACAGAAATTGCATCGGAATTAAATACAAAAGGCACAATGCCGACTTAAGTACAAGAAGACTGACTCTTCTTCCTGACTGTTTTAAACCATTCCTGTGACACTAGTTATAGATTCCGATGCTTCACTTCATGTTTACTGTAGAAGACTGACTCTTCTCACTGACTATGATTTGAACCATTCCTGTGACCCTAGTTATAGATTCCGATGCTTCACTTCAGGTTTACTCTACCCCTAGGACCTTCTTAATGACGATGAAACACAGAAATTGCAACGGAATTAAATAGAAAAGGCACAATGCCGACTTAAGTACAAGAAGACTGACTCCTCTTACTGTCTATGTTTTGCACCATTCCTGTGACATTAGTTATAAATTCCGATGCTTCACTTCAAGTTTACTGTATCCTTTGGACCTTCTTATTGGCGACGAAATACAGAAATTGCATCGGAATTAAATAGAAAAGGCACAATGCCGACTTAAGTACAAGAAGACTGACTCTTCCTACTGTCTATGTTTTGAACCATTCATGTGACACTAGTTATAGATTCCGAAGCTTCACCTCAGGTTCACTGTATCCCTCTGACCTTCTTATTGACGATGAAACACAGAAATTGCATCGGAAATAAATACAAAATGCACGATGCCGACTTAAGTACATGTAGACTGAATCTTCCCACTGTCTATGTTTTGAACCATTCCTGTGACACTAGTTATAGATTCCGATGCTTGACTTCAGGTTTACTGTATCCCTCTGATCTTCTTTTTGACGATGAAACACAGAAATTGCATCGGAATTAAATAGAAAAGGCACAATGCCGACTTAAGTACAAGAAGACTTACTCTTCTTACTGCCTATGTATTGAACCATTCCTGTGGCACTAGTTACAGATTTCGATGCTTCACTTCAGATTTACTGTATCCCTTGGACCTTCTTATTGACGATGAAACATAGAAATTGCATCGGAATTAAATACAGAAGGCACAATGCCGACTTAAGTACAAGAAGACTGACTCTTCTTACTGACTGATTTGAACCATTCCTGTGACACTAGTTTTAGATTCCGATGCTTCACTTCAGGTTTTTCTGTATCCCTCTGACCTTCTTATTGACGATGAATCACAGAAATTGCATCGGAATTAAATACAAAAGGCACAATGCCGACTTAAGTACAAGAAGACTGACTCTTCGTACGGACTATGTTTTGAACCATTCATGTGACACTAGTTATAGATTCCGATGCTTCACTTCAGGTTTACTTTAACCCTCTGACCTTCTTGTTGGCGATGAAACACAGAAATTGCATCGGAATTAAATACAAATGGCACAATGCCGACTTAAGTACATGTAGACTGACTCTTCCTACTGTCTATGTTTTGAACCATTCGTGTGACACTAGTTATAGATTCCGATGCTTCACTTAAGGGTTACTGTATCCCTCTGACCTTCTTATTGACGATGAAACACAGAAATTGCATCGGAATTAAATACAAATGGCACAATGCCGACTAAGTACATGTAGACTGACTCTTCCTACTGTCTATGTTTTGAACCATTCCTGTGACACTAGTTATAGATTCCGATGTTTCACTTTAGGTTTACTGTATCCCTTGGACCTTCTTATTGACGATGAAACACAGAAATTGCATCGGAATTAAATACAAAAGGCACAATGCCGACTTAAGTACAAGAAGTCTGACACTTCCTACTGTCTATGTTTTGAACCATTCCTGTGACACTAGTTATAGATTCCGATGCTACACTTCAGGTTTACTGTATCCCTCTGACTTTCTTATTGACGATGAAACACAGAAATTGAATCGGAATTATATACAAAACGCACAATGCCGACTTAAGTACAAGAAGTCTGATTCCTCTTACTGTCTATGTTTTGAACCATTCCTGTGACGCAAGTTTCAGATTCCGATGCTTCACTTCAGGTTTACTGTATCCCTTGGACCCTCTTATTGACGATGAAACACAGAAAGTGCATCGAAATTGAACAAAAGAGGCACAATGCCGACTTAAGTAGAAGAAGACTGACTCTTCCTACTGTCTATGTTTTGAACCATTCCTGTGACACTAGTTATAGATTCCGATGCTTCACGTCAGGTTTACTGTATCCCTCTGACCTTCTTGTTGGCGATGAAACACAGAAATTGCATCGGAATTAAATACAAATGGAACAATGCCGACTTAAGTACAAGAAGACTGACTCTCCTTACTGTCTGTGTTTTGAACCATTCCTGTGATGCTTGATATAGATTCCGATGCTTCACTTCAGGTTTACTGTATCCCATGGACCTTCTTATTGACGATGAAACACAGAAATTGCATCGGAATTAAATGGAAAATGCACAATGCCGACTTAAGTACAAGAAGACTAACTCTTCTTACTGACTATGATTTGAACCATTCCTGTGACACTAGTTATAGATTCCGATGCTTCACTTCAGGTTTACTGTATCCCTCGGACCTTCTTATTGACGATGAAACACTGAAATTGCATCGGAATGAAATAGATAAAGCACAATGCCGACTTAAGTACAAGAAGACTACCTCTTCTTACTGACTACGATTTGAACCATTCCTGTGACACTAGTTATAGATTCCGATGCTTCACTTCAGGTTTACTGTATCCCTTTGACCCTCTTATTGACGATGAAACACAGAAAGTGCATCGGAATTAAACAGAAAAGGCACAATTCTGACTTAAGTACAATAAGACTGAATTTTCCTACTGTCTATGTCTAAAACCATTCCTGTGACGCAGGTTACAGATTCCGATGCTTCACTTCAGGTTAACCGTATCCCTCGGAACTTCTTATTGACGATGAAACACTGAAATTGCATCGCAATGAAATAGAAAAAGCACAATGCCGACTTAAGTACAAGAAGACTAACTCTTCTTACTGACTATGATTTGAACCATCTTGTGACACTAGTTATAGATTCCGATGCTTCACTTCAGGTTTACTGTATCCCTATGACCGTATTATTGACGATGAAACACAGAAATTGCATCGGAATTAAGTACAAAAGGCACAATGCCGACTTAAGTACAAGAAGACTGACTCTTCTTACTGTCTATGATTTGAACCATTCCTGTGACACTAGTTATAGATTCCGATGCTTCACTTCAGGATTACTGTATCCCTCTCACCTTCTTTTTGACGATGAGACACAGAAATTGCATTGGTATTAAATACATAAGGCACAATGCCGACTTAAGTACAAGAAGACTGACTCTTCCTACTGTCTATGTTTTGAACGATTCCTGTGACATAAGTTATAGATTGCGATGCTTCACTTCTGGTTTACTGTATCCTTTGGACCTTCTTATTGGCGACGAAATACAGAAATTGCATCGGAATTAAATAGAAAAGGCACGATGCCGCCTTAAGTACAAGAAGACTGATTCTTCCTACTGTTTATGTTTTGAACCATTCCTGTGACACTAGTTATAGATTCCGATGCTTCACTTCACGTTTACTGTATCCCTCGGACCTTCTTATTGACGATGAAACACAGAAATTGCATCGGAATTAAATACAAAAGGCACAATGCCGACTTAAGTACAAGAAGACTGACTCTTCTTACTGACTGTTTTAAACCATTCCTGTGACACTAGTTATAGATTCCGATGCTTCACTTCATGTTTACTGTAGAAGACTGACTCTTCTCACTGACTATGATTTGAACCATTCCTGTGACACTAGTTATAGATTCCGATGCTTCACTTCAGGTTTACTCTACCCCTAGGACCTTCTTAATGACGATGAAACACAGAAATTGCAACGGAATTAAATAGAAAAGGCACAATGCCGACTTAAGTACAAGAAGACTGACTCCTCTTACTGGCTATGTTTTGCACCATTCCTGTGACATTAGTTATAGATTCCGATGCTTCACTTCAAGTTTACTGTATCCTTTGGACCTTCTTATTGGCGACGAAATACAGAAATTGCATCGGAATTAAATAGAAAAGGCACAATGCCGACTTAAGTACAAGAAGACTGACTCTTCCTACTGTCTATGTTTTGAACCATTCATGTGACACTAGTTATAGATTCCGAAGCTTCACCTCAGGTTCACTGTATCCCTCTGACCTTCTTATTGACGATGAAACACAGAAATTGCATCGGAAATAAATACAAAATGCACGATGCCGACTTAAGTACATGTAGACTGAATCTTCCTACTGTCTATGTTTTGAACCATTCCTGTGACACTAGTTATAGATTCCGATGCTTGACTTCAGGTTTACTGTATCCCTCTGATCTTCTTTTTGACGATGAAACACAGAAATTGCATCGGAATTAAATAGAAAAGGCACAATGCCGACTTAAGTACAAGAAGACTTACTCTTCTTACTGCCTATGTATTGAACCATTCCTGTGGCACTAGTTACAGATTTCGATGCTTCACTTCAGATTTACTGTATCCCTTGGACCTTCTTATTGACGATGAAACATAGAAATTGCATCGGAATTAAATACAGAAGGCACAATGCCGACTTAAGTACAAGAAGACTGACTCTTCTTACTGACTGATTTGAACCATTCCTGTGACACTAGTTTTAGATTCCGATGCTTCACTTCAGGTTTTTCTGTATCCCTCTGACCTTCTTATTGACGATGAATCACAGAAATTGCATCGGAATTAAATACAAAAGGCACAATGCCGACTTAAGTACAAGAAGACTGACTCTTCGTACGGACTATGCTTTGAACCATTCGTGTGACACTAGTTATAGATTCCGATGCTTCACTTAAGGTTTACTGTATCCCTCTGACCTTCGTATTGATGATGAAACACTGAAATTGCATCGGAATTAAATACAAAAGGCACAATGCCGACTTATGTACATGAAGACTGACCCCTCTTACTGTCTATGTTTTGAACCATTCCTGTGACACTAGTTATAGATTCCGATGCTTCACTTCAGATTTACTGTATCCCTCTGACCTTCTTATTGACGATGAAACACAGAAATTGCATCGGAATTAAATAGAAGAGGCACAATGCCGACTTAAGTACAAGAAGACTGACTCTTCTTACTGTCTATGTTTTGAACCATTCCTGTGACACTAGTTATAGGTTCCGATGCTTCCCTTCAGGTTTACTGTATCCCTCGGACATTCTTATTGACGATGAAACCCACTAATTGCATCGGAAATAAATAGAAAAGGCACAATACCAACTTAAGTACAAGAAGACTGACTCTTCTTACTGACTATGTTTGGTACCATTCCTGTGACACTAGTTATAGATTCCGATGCTTCACTTCAGGTTTACTGTATCCCTCTGACCTACTCATTGACGATGAAACACAGAAATTGCATCGGAATTAAATAGAAGAGGCACAATGCCGACTTAAGTACAAGAAGACTGACTCTTCTTACTGTCTATGTTATGAACAATTCCTGTGACGCTAGTTACAGATTTCGATGCTTCACATCAGGTTTACTGTATCCCTCTGACCACCTTATTGACGATGAAACACAGAAATTGCATCGGAATTTAATAGAAAAGGCACAATGCCGACTTAAGTACATGAAGACTGACTCTGCCTACTGTCTATGTTTTGAACCATTCCTGTGACCCTCGTTATAGATTCCAATGGTTCATTTCAGGTTCACTGTATCCCTTGGACGTTCTTATTGACGATGAAACACAGAAATTGCATCGGAATTAAATAGAAAAGGCACAATGCCGACTTAAGTACAATAAGAATGGCTCTTCTAACTGTCTATGTTTTTAACCATTCCTGTGACGCTAGTTACAGATTCCGATGCTTCACTTCAGGTTTACTGTATACCTGGGACCTTCTTATTGACGATGAAACACAGAAATTGCATCGGAATTAAATACAAAAGGCACAATGCCGACTTAAGTACAAGTGGACTGACTCTTCCTACTGACTATGCTTTGAACCATTCCTGTGACACCTGTTATAGATTCCGATGCTTCATTTCAGGTTTACTGTATCCCTCGGAACTTCTTATTGACGATGAAACACAGAAAGTGAATCGGAATTAAATAGAAAAGGCACAATGCTGACTTAAGTACAAGAAGACTGACTCTTCCTACTGTCTATGATTTGAACCATTCCTGTGACACTAGTTATAGATTCCGATGCTTCACTTCAGGTTTACTGTATCCCTCTGACCTTCTTATTGACGATGAAACACAGAAATTGCTTCGGAATTAAATACAAAAGGCACAATGCCGACTTAGGAAAGAAGACTGACTCTTCTTGCTGACTATATTTTGAACCATTCCTGTGACACTAGTTATAGATTCCGTTGCTTCACTTCAGGTTTACTTTATCCCTCTGACCTTCTTGTTGGCGATGAAACACAGAAATTGCATCGGAATTAAATACAAATGGCACAATGCCGACTTAAGTACACGTAGACTGACTCTTACTACTGTCTATGTTTTGAAACATTCCTGTGACACTAGTTATAGATTCCGATGCTTCATTTCAGGTTTACTGTATCCCTTGGACCTTCTTATTGATGATGAAGCACAGAAAGTGAATCGGAATTAAATAGAAAAGACACAATGCTGACTTAAGTACAAGAAAACTGACTCTTCCTACTGTCTATGATTTGAACCATTCCTGTGACACTAGTTATAGATTCCGATGCTTCACTTCAGGTTTACTGTAACCCTCTGACCTTCTTATAGACGATGAAACACAGAATTTGCATCGGAATTAAATACAAGAGGCACAATTGCGACTTAAGTACAAGTAGACTGACCTTTCTTACTGTCTATGGCTTGAATCAATCCTGTGACACTAGTTATAGATTCCGATGTTTCACTTTAGGTTAACTGTATCCCTTGGACCATCTTATTGACGATGAAACACAGAAATTGCATCGGAATTAAATACAAAAGGCACAATGCCGACTTAAGTACAAGAAGTCTGACTCATCCTACTGTCTATGCTTTGAACCATTCCTGTGACACTTGTTATAGATTCCGATGCTTGCCTTCAGGTTTACTGTATCGATCTGACCTTCTTATTGACGTTGAAACACAGAAATTGCATCGGAATTGAATACAAATGGAAAAATGCCGACTGAAGTACAAGAAGACTGACTCTCCTTACTGTCTATGTTTTGAACCATTCCTGTGACACTAGATATACATTCCGATGCTTCACTTCAGGTTTACTGTATCCCTTGGACCTTCTTATTGACGATGAAACACAGAAATAGCATCGGAATTAAATGGAAAATGCACAATGCCGACTTAAGTACAAGAGGACTGACCCCTCTTACTGTCTATGTTTTGAAACATTCCTGTGACGCAAGTTACAGATTCCGATGTTTCACTTCAGGTTTACTGTATCCCTTGGACCTTCTTATTGACGATGAAACACAGAAAGTGCATCGGAATTGAACAGAAAAGGCACAATGCCGACTTAAGTACAAGAAGACTGACTCTTCCTACTGTCTATGTTTGGAACCATTCCTGTGACACTAGTTATAGATTCCGATGCTTCACTTCAGGTTTACTGTATCCCTCTGACCTTCTTGTTGGCGATGAAACACAGAAATTGCATCGGAATTAAATACAAATGGCACAATACCGACTTAAGTACATGTAAACTGACTGTTCCTACTGTCTATGCTTTGAAACATTCCTGTGACACTAGTTATAGATTCCGATGCTTCATTTCAGGTTTACTGTATCCCTTGGACCTTCTTATTGACGATGAAACACAGAAAGTGAATAGGAATTAAATTGAAAAGGCACAATGCTGACTTAAGCATTTGAAGACTGACTCTTCCTATTGTCTATGTTTTGAACCATTCCTGTGACACTAGTTATAGATTCCGATGCTTCACTTCAGGTTTGCTGTATCCCTCTGACCTTCTTATTGACGATGAAACACAGATATTGCATCGGAATTAAATACAAAAGGCACAATGCCGACATAAGTACAAGAAGACTGACCTTTCTTACTGTCTATGGCTTGGACCATTCCTGTGACACTAGTTATAGATTCCGATGCTTCACTTCAGGTTTACTGTATCCCTTGGACCTTCTTATTGACGATGAAACACAGAAATTGCATCGGAATTAAATACAAAATGCACAATGCCGACCTAAGTACAAGAAGTCTGACTCTTCCTACTGTCTAAGTTTTGAACCGTTCCTGTGACACTACTTATAGATTCCGATGCTACACTTCAGGTTTACTGTATCCCTCTGACCTTCTTATTGACGATGAAACGCAGAAATTGAATCGGAATTAAATACAAAACGCACAATGCCGACTTAAGTACAAGAAGACTGACTCTTCTTACTGACTGTTATGAACCATTCCTGTGACACTAGTTATAGATTCCGATGCTTCACTTCAGGTTTACTGGATCCCTCTGACCTTCTTATTGACGTTGAAACACAGAAATTGCATCGGAATTAAATACAAATGGAACAATGGCGACTTAAGTACAAGAAGACCGACTCTCCTTACTGTCTATGTTTTCAACAATTCCTGTGACACTAGATATAGATTCCGATGCTTCACTTCAGGTTTACTGTATCCCTTGGACCTTCTTATTGACGATGAAACACAGAAATTGCATCGGAATTAAATGGAAAATGCACAATGCCGACTTAAGTACAAGAAGACTGACACTTCTTACTGTCTATGTTTTGAACCATTCCTGTGACGGAAGTTATAGATTCCGATGCTTGACTTCAGGCTTACTGTATCCCTCGGACCTTCTTATTGACGATGAAACACTGAAATTGCATCGGAACGAAATAGAAAAAGCACAATGCCGACTTAAGTACAAGAAGACTATCTCTTCTTACTGACTATGATTTGAACCATTCCTGTGATACTACTTATAGATTCCGATGCTTCACTTCAGGTTTACTGTATCCCTTTGACCCTCTTATTGACGATGAAACACAGTAAGTGCATCGGAATTAAACAGAAAAGGCACAGTGCCGACTTAAGTACAAGAAGACTGACTCTTCCTACTGTCTATGTTTGGAACCATTCCTGTGACAATAGTTATAGATTCCGATGCTTCACTTCAGGTTTACTGTATCCCTTGGATCTTCGTATTGACGATGAAACACAGATAGTGCAACGGAGTTAAATACAAAAGGCACAATGCCGACTTAAGTACAAGAAGACTGACTCTTCCTACTGTCTATGTTTTGAACCATTCTTGTGACACTAGTTATAGATTCCGATGCTTCACTTCAGGTTTACTGTATCCCTCTGACCTTCTAATTGACGATGAAACACAGAAATTGCATCGGAATTAAATAGAAAAGGCACAATGCCGGCTTTAGTACAAGAAGACTGACTCTACTTACTGACTGTTTTGAACCATTCCTGTGACACTAGTTATTGATTTCGGTGCTTCACTTCAGGTTTACTGTATCCATCTGACCTTCTTATTGACGATGAAACACAGAAATTGCATTGGACTTAAATACAAAGGGCACAATGCCGACTTAAGTACAAGAAGACTGACTCTTATTACTGACTATGTTTTGAACCATTCCTGTGACACTAGTTATGGATTCCGATGCTTCACTTAAGGGTTACTGTATCCCTCTGACCTTCTTATTGACGATGAAACACAGAAATTGCATCGAAATAAATAGAAAAGGCACAATGCCGACTTAAGTACAAGAAGACTGGCTCCTCTTACTGTCTAGGTTTTGAACCATTCCTGTGACCTAGTTATAGATTCCGATGCTTCACTTCAGGTTCACTGTATCCCTCTGACCTTCTTATTGACGATGAAACACAGATATTGCATCGAAATAAATAGAAAAGGCACAATGCCGACTTAAGTACAAGAAGACTGGCTCCTCTTACTGTCTAGGTTTTGAACCATTCCTGTGACCTAGTTATAGATTCCGATGCTTCACTTCAGGTTCACTGTATCCCTTGGACGTTCTTATTGACGATGAAACAAAGAAATTGCATCGGAATTAAATAGAAAAGGCACAATGCCGACTTAAGTACAATAAGACTGACTCTTCTTTCTGACTATGTTTTTAACCATTCCTGTGACACTAGTTATGGATTCCGATGCTTCACGTCAGGTTTACTGTATCCCTCTGACCTTCTTGTTGGCGATGAAACACAGAAATTGCATCGGAATTATATACAAATGGCACAATGCCGACTTAAGTACATGTAGACTGACTGTTCCTACTGTCTATGTTTTGAAAAATTCCTGTGACACTAGTTATAGATTCCGATGCTTCATTTCAGGTTTATTGTATCCCTTGGACCTTCTTATTGACGATGAAACACAGAAAGTGAATCGGAATGAAACAGAAAAGGCACAATGCTGTCTTAAGAACAAGAAGACTGACTCTTCCTACTGTCTATGTTTTGAACCATTCCTGTGCCAGTAGTTATAGATTCCGATGCTTCAATTCAGGATTACTGTATCCCTCTGACCTTCTTATTGACGATGAAACACAGAAATTGCATCGGAATTAAATACAAAAGGCACAATGCCGACATAAGTACAAGAAGACTGACCTTTCTTACTGTCTATGGCTTGAACCATTCCTGTAAAACTAGTTATAGATTCCGATGCGTCACTTCAGGTTTACTGTATCCCTTGGACCTTCTTATTGACGATGAAACACAGAGATTGCATCGGAATTAAATACAAAAAGCACAATGCCGACTTAAGTACAAGAAGACTGACTCTCCTTACTGTCTATGTTTTGAACCATTCCTGTGATGCTTGATATAGATCCCGATGCTTCACTTCAGGTTTACTGTATCCCATGGACCTTCCTATTGACGATGAAACACAGAAATTGCATCGGAATTAAATGGAAAATGCACAATGCCGACTTAAGTACAAGAAGACTAACTCTTCTTACTGACTATGATTTGAACCATTCCTGTGACACTAGTCATAGATTCCGATGCTTCACTTCACGTTTACTGTATCCCTCGGACCTTCTTATTGACGATGAAACACTGAGATTGCATCGGAATGAAATAGATAAAGCACAATGCCGACTTAAGTACAAGAAGACTAACTCTTCTTACTGACTATGATTTGAACCATTCCTGTGACACTAGTTATAGATTCCGATGCTTCACTTCAGGTTTACTGTATCCCTTGGATCTTCTTATTGACGATGAAAGACAGATAGTGCATCGGAGTTAAATACAAAAGGCACAATGCCGACTTAAGTACAAGAAGACTGACTCTTCCTACTGTCTATGTTTCGAACCATTCCTGTGACTCTAGTTATAGATTCCGATGCTTCACTTCAGGTTTACTGTTTCCCTCTGACCTTGTAATTGACGATGAAACACAGAAATTGCATCGGAATTAAATACAAAAGGCACAATGCCGACTTTAGTACAAGAAGACTGACTCTACTTACAGACTGTTTTGAACCATTCCTGTGACACAAGTTATAGATTCCGATGCTTCACTTAAGGTATACTGTTTCCCTCTGACCTTCTTATTTACGATGAAACACAGAAATTGCATCGGAATTAAATAAAAAGGGCACAATGCCGACTTAAGTACAAGAAGACTGACTCTTCTTACTGACTATGTTTTGAACCATTCCTGTCACACTCGTTATAGATTCCGATGCTTCACTTCAGGTTTACTGTATCCCTCTGACCTTCTTATTGACGATGAAACACAGAAATTGCATCTTAATTAAATACAAAAGGCACAATGCTGACGTAAGTACAAGAAGACTGACTCTTCTTACTGTCTCTGTTTTGAACCATTCCTGTGACACTAGTTATAGATTCCGATGCTTCACTTCAGGTTTACTGTATCCCTATGACCTTCTTATTGACGATGAATCACAGAAATTGCATCGGAATTAAATACAAAAGGCACAATGCCGACTTAAGTACAAGAAGACTGACTCTTCTTTTTGTCTATGTTTTGAACCATTCCTGTGACACTAGTTATAGATTCCGATGCTTCACTTCAGGTTTACTGTATCCCTCTGACCTTCTAATTGACGATGAAACACAGAAATTGCATCGAATTTAAATAGAAAAGGCACAATGCCGACTTATGTACAAGAAGACTGACTCTTCTTACTGTCTATGATTTGAACCATTCCTGCGACACTAGTTATAGACTCTGATGCTTCACTTCAGGTTTACTGGATCCCTCGGACCTTCTTATTGACGTTGAAACACAGAAATTGCATCGGAATTAAATACAAATGGAACAACGCCGACTTAAGTACAAGAAGACTGACTCTCCTCACTGTCTATATTTTGAACCATTCCTGTGATCCTAGATATAGATTCCGATGCTTCACTTCAGGTTTACTGTATCCCTTGGACCTTCTTATTGACGATGAAACACAGAAATTGCATCGGAATTAAATGGAAAATGCACAATGCCGACTTAAGTACAAGAAGACTAACTCTTCTTACTGACTATGATTTGAACCATTCCTGTGACACTAGTTATAGATTCCGATGCTTAACTTCAGGTTTACTGTATCCCTCGGACCTTCTTATTGACGATGAAACACTGAAACTGTATCGGAATGAAATAGAAGAAGCACAATGCCGACTTAAGTACAAGAAGACTAACTCTTCTTACTGACTATGATTTGAACCATTCCTGTGACACTAGTTATAGATTCCGATGCTTCACTTCAGGTTTACTGTATCCCTTTGACCCTCTTATTGACGATGAAACACAGAAAGTGCATCGGAATTAAACAGAAAAGGCACAATGCTGACTTAAGTACAAGAAGACCGAATCTTCCTAATGTCTATGTTTTGAACCATTCCTGTGACGCAAGTTACAGATTCCGATGCTTCACTTCAGGTTTACTGTATCCCTCGGACCTTCTTATTGACGATGAAACACTGAAATTGCATCGGAATGAAATAGAAAAAGCACAATGCCGACTTAAGTACAGGAAGACTAACTCTTCTTACTGACTATGATTTGAACCATTCCTGTGACACTAGTTATAGATTCCGATGTTTCACTTCAGGTTTACTGTATCCCTTTGACCCTCTTATTGACGATGAAACACAGAAAGTGCATCGGAATTAAACAGAAAAGGCACAATGCCGCCTTAAGTACAGGAAGACTGACTCTTCCTACTGTCTATGATTGGAACCATTCCTGTGACACAAGTTATAGATTCCGATGCTTCACTTCAGGTTTACTGTATCCCTTGGATCTTCTTATTGACGATGAAACACAGATAGTGCATTGGAGTTAAATACAAAAGGCACAATGCCGACTTAAGTACAAGAAGACTGACTCTTCCTACTGTCTATGTTTTGAACCATTCCAATGACACTAGTTATAGATTCCGATGCTTCACTTCAGGTTTACTGTTTCCCTCTGTACTTCTTTTTGACGATGAAACACAGAAATTGGATCGGAATTAAATACAAAGGGCACAATGCCGACTAAAGTACAAGAAGACTGACTCTACTTACTGACTGTTTTGAACCATTCCTGTGACACTATTTATAGAATCCGATGCTTCACTTCAGGTTTACTGTATCCCTCTGACCTTCCTATTGACGATGAAACTAAGAAATTGCATCGGAATTAAATACAAAGGGCACAATGCCGACTAAAGTACAAGAAGACTGACTCTTCTTACTGTCTCTGTTTTGAACCATTCCTGTGACACTAGATATAGATTCCGATGCTTCACTTCAGGTTTACTGTATCCCTATGACCTTCTTATTGACGAGGAATCTCAGAAATTGCATCGGAATTAAATACAAAAGGCACAATGCCGACTTAAGTACAAGAGGACTGACTCTTCTTTTTGTCTATTTTTTGAACCATTCCTGTGACACTAGTTATAGATTCCGATGCTTCACTTAAGGTTTACTGTATCCCTCTGACCTTCTTATTGACGATGATACACAGAATTTGCATCGGAAATAAATACAAAAGGCACAATGCCGACTTTAGTACAAGTAGACTGACTCTACTTACTGACTGTTTTGAACCATTCCTGCGACACTAGTTATAGATTCCGATGCTTCACTTCAGGTTTACTGTTCCCTCAGACCTTCTTATTGACGATGAAACACAGAAATTGCATCGGAATTAAATACAAAGGGCACAATGCCGACTTAAGTACAAGAAGACTGACTCTTCTTACTGACTATGTTTTGAACCATTCCTGTGACACTAGTTCTAGATTCCGATGATTCACTTCACGTTTACTGTATCCCTATGACCTTCTTATTGACGATGAAACACAGAAATTGCATATTAATTAAATACAAAAGGCACAATGCTGACGTAAGTACAAGAAGACTGACTCTTCTTACTGTCTCTGTTTTGAGCCATTCCTGTGACACTAGTTATAGATTCCGATGCTTCACTTAAGGTTTACTGTATCCCTCTGACCTTCTTATTGACGATGAAACACAGAAATTGCATCGGAATTAAATACAAAAGGCACAATGCCGACTTAAGTACAAGAAGACTGACTCTACATACTGACTGTTTTGAACCAATCCTGTGACGCAAGTTACAGATTCCGATGCTTCACTTCAGGTTTACTGTATTCCTCGGACCTTCTTAATGACGATGAAACACTGAAATTGCATCGGAATGAAATAGAAAAAGCACAATGCCGACTTAAGTACAAGAGGACTAACTCTTCTTACTGACTATGATTTGAACCACTCCTGTGACACTAGTTATAGATTCCGATGCTTCACTTCAGGGTTACTGTATCCGTTTGACCCTCTTATTGACGATGAAACACAGAAAGTGCATCAGAATTAAACAGAAAAGGCACAATGCCGACTTAAGTACAAGAAGACTGACTCTTCCTACTGTCTATGATTGGAACCATTCCTGTGACACAAGTTATAGATTCCGATGCTTCACTTCAGGTTTAATGTATCCCTTGGATCTTCTTATTGACGATGAAACACAGATAGTGCATCGGAGTTAAATACAAAAGGCACAATGCCGACTTAAGTACAAGAAGACTGACTCTTCCTAGTGTCTATGTTTTGAACCATTCCTGTGACACTAGTTATAGATTCCGATGCTTCACTTCAGGTTTACTGTTTCCCTCTGACCTTCTTTTTGACGATGAAACACAGAAATTGGATCGGACTTAATTACAAAAGGCACAATGCCGACTTAAGTACAAGAAGACTGACTCTTCTTACTGTCTATGTTTTAAACCATTCCTGTGACACTAGTTATAGATTCCGATGCTTCACTTCAGATTTACTGTATCCCTTGGACCTTCATATTGACGATGAAACACAGAAATTGCATCGTAATTAAATACAAAAGGCACAATGCCGACTTAAGTACAAGAAGACTGACTCTACTTACTGACTGTTTTGAACCATTCCTGTGACACTAGTTATAGATTCCGATGCTTCACTTCAGGTTTACTGTATCCCTCTGACCTTCTTATTGACGATGAAACACAGAAATTGCATCGGAATTAAATACAAAAGGCACAATGCCGACTTATGTACAAGAAGACTGACTCTTCTTTTTGTCTATGTTTTGAACCATTCCTGTGACACTAGTTATAGATTCCGATGCTTCACTTCAGGTTTACTGTATCCCACTGACCTTCTAATTGACGATGAAACACAGAAATTGCATCGAATTTAAATAGAAAAGGCACAATGCCGACTTATGTACAAGAAGACTGACTCTTCTTACTGTCTATGATTTGAACCATTCCTGTGACACTAGTTATAGATTCCGATGCTTCACTTCAGGTTTACTGTATCCTTATCCTTTGGACCTTCTTATTGACGATGAAACACATATTGCATCGGAATTAAATAGAAAAAGCACAATGCCGACCTAAGTACAGGAAGACTGACTCTTCTTACTGTCTATGGTTTGAACCATTCCTGTGACGCTAGTTACAGATTACGATGCTTCACTTCAGGTTTAATGTATCCCTTGGATCTTCTTATTGACGATGAAACACAGATAGTGCATCGGAGTTAAATACAAAAGGCACAATGCCGACTTAAGTACAAGAAGACTGACTCTTCCTAGTGTCTATGTTTTGAACCATTCCTGTGACACTAGTTATAGATTCCGATGCTTCACTTCAGGTTTACTGTTTCCCTCTGACCTTCTTTTTGACGATGAAACACAGAAATTGGATCGGACTTAATTACAAAAGGCACAATGCCGACTTAAGTACAAGAAGACTGACTCTTCCTACTGTCTATGATTGGAACCATTCCTGTGACACAAGTTATAGATTCCGATGCTTCACTTCACGTTTAATGTATCCCTTGGATCTTCTTATTGACGATGAAACACAGATAGTGCATCGGAGTTAAATACAAAAGGCACAATGCCGACTTAAGTACAAGAAGACTGACTCTTCCTAGTGTCTATGTTTTGAACCATTCCTGTGACACTAGTTATAGATTCCGATGCTTCACTTCAGGTTTACTGTTTTCCTCTGACCTTCTTTTTGACGATGAAACACAGAAATTGGATCGGACTTAATTACAAAAGGCACAATGCCGACTTAAGTACAAGAAGACTGACTCTTCTGACTGTCTATGTTTTGAACCATTCCTGTGACACTAGTTATAGATTCCGATGCTTCACTTCAGATTTACTGTATCCCTTGGACCTTCATATTGACGATGAAACACAGAAATTGCATCGGAATTAAATACAAAAGGCACAATGCCGACTTAAGTACAAGAAGACTGACTCTACTTACTGACTGTTTTGAACCATTCCTGTGACACTAGTTATAGATTCCGATGCTTCACTTCAGGTTTACTGTATCCCTCTGACCTTCTAATTGACGATGAAACACAGAAATTGCATCGAATTTAAATAGAAAAGGCACAATGCCGACTTATGTACAAGAAGACCGACTCTTCTTACTGTCTATGATTTGAACCATTCCTGTGACACTAGTTATAGATTCCGATGCTTCACTTCAGGTTTACTGTATCCTTATCCTTTGGACCTTCTTATTGACGATGAAACACATATTGCATCGGAATTAAATAGAAAAAGCACAATGCCGACCTAAGTACAGGAAGACTGACTCTTCTTACTGTCTATGGTTTGAACCATTCCTGTGACGCTAGTTACAGATTACGATGCTTCACTTCAGGTTACTGTATCCCTCTGACCGTCTTATTGACGATGAAACACAGAAATTGCATCGGAATTAAATAGAAAAGGCTTCATGCCGACTTAAGTACATGAAGACTGGCTCTTCCTACTGTCTATGTTTTGAACCATTCCTGTGACCCTAGTTATAGATTCCGATGCTTCACTTCAGGTTCACTGTATCCCTTAAACGTTCTTATTGACGATGAAACACAGAAATTGCATCGGAATTAAATTGAAATGGCACAATGCCGACTTAAGTACAATAAGACTGACTCTTCTTACTGACTATGTTTTGAACCATTCCTGTGACGCTAGTTACAGATTCCGATGCTTCACTTCAGGTTTACTGTATCCCTTGGACCTTCTTATTGACGATGAATCACAGAAATTGCATCGGAATTAAATACAAAAGGCACAATGCCGACTTAAGTAGAAGAAGACTGACTCTTCTTACTGACTATGTTTTGAACCATTCCTGTAGCACTAGTTATAAATACCGATGCTTCACTTCAGGTTTACTGTATCCCTCTGACCTTCTTGTTGGCGATGAAACACAGAAATTGCATCGGAATTAAATACAAAAGGCACAATGCCGACTTAAGTAAAAGAAGACTGACTCTTCCTACTGTCAATGTTTTGAACCATTCCTGTGACACTAGTTATAGTTTCCGGTGCTACACTTCAGGTATACTGTATCTCTCTGACCTTCTTATTGACGATGAAACACCGAAATTGAATCGGAATTAAATAAAATCGCACAACGCCGACTTAAGTACAAGAAGGCGGACTCTTCTTACGGACTGTTTTGAACCATTCCTGCCACACTAGTTACAGATTCTGATGCTTCAGTTCAGGTTTACTGGATCCCTCGGACCTTCTTATTGACGTTGAAACACAGAAATTGCATCGGAATTAAATACAAAAGGCACAATGCCGACTTATGTACAAGAAGACTGACTCTTCTTTTTGTCTATGTTTTGAACCATTCCTGTGACACTAGTTATAGATTCCGATGCTTCACTTCAGGTTTACTGTATCCCTCTGACCTTCTTATTGACGATGAAACACAGAAATTGCATCGGAATTAAATACAAAAGGCACAATGCCGACTTATGTACAAGAAGACTGACTCTTCTTTTTGTCTATGTTTTGAACCATTCCTGTGACACTAGTTATAGATTCCGATGCTTCACTTCAGGTTTACTGTATCCCACTGACCTTCTAATTGACGATGAAACACAGAAATTGCATCGAATTTAAATAGAAAAGGCACAATGCCGACTTATGTACAAGAAGACTGACTCTTCTTACTGTCTATGATTTGAACCATTCCTGTGACACTAGTTATAGATTCCGATGCTTCACTTCAGGTTTACTGTATCCTTATCCTTTGTACCTTCTTATTGACGATGAAACACATATTGCATCGGAATTAAATAGAAAAAGCACAATGCCGACCTAAGTACAGGAAGACTGACTCTTCTTACTGTCTATGGTTTGAACCATTCCTGTGACGCTAGTTACAGATTACGATGCTTCACTTCAGGTTTAATGTATCCCTTGGATCTTCTTATTGACGATGAAACACAGATAGTGCATCGGAGTTAAATACAAAAGGCACAATGCCGACTTAAGTACAAGAAGACTGACTCTTCCTAGTGTCTATGTTTTGAACCATTCCTGTGACACTAGTTATAGATTCCGATGCTTCACTTCAGGTTTACTGTTTCCCTCTGACCTTCTTTTTGACGATGAAACACAGAAATTGGATCGGACTTAATTACAAAAGGCACAATGCCGACTTAAGTACAAGAAGACTGACTCTTCCTACTGTCTATGATTGGAACCATTCCTGTGACACAAGTTATAGATTCCGATGCTTCACTTCACGTTTAATGTATCCCTTGGATCTTCTTATTGACGATGAAACACAGATAGTGCATCGGAGTTAAATACAAAAGGCACAATGCCGACTTAAGTACAAGAAGACTGACTCTTCCTAGTGTCTATGTTTTGAACCATTCCTGTGACACTAGTTATAGATTCCGATGCTTCACTTCAGGTTTACTGTTTTCCTCTGACCTTCTTTTTGACGATGAAACACAGAAATTGGATCGGACTTAATTACAAAAGGCACAATGCCGACTTAAGTACAAGAAGACTGACTCTTCTGACTGTCTATGTTTTGAACCATTCCTGTGACACTAGTTATAGATTCCGATGCTTCACTTCAGATTTACTGTATCCCTTGGACCTTCATATTGACGATGAAACACAGAAATTGCATCGGAATTAAATACAAAAGGCACAATGCCGACTTAAGTACAAGAAGACTGACTCTACTTACTGACTGTTTTGAACCATTCCTGTGACACTAGTTATAGATTCCGATGCTTCACTTCAGGTTTACTGTATCCCTCTGACCTTCTAATTGACGATGAAACACAGAAATTGCATCGAATTTAAATAGAAAAGGCACAATGCCGACTTATGTACAAGAAGACTGACTCTTCTTACTGTCTATGATTTGAACCATTCCTGTGACACTAGTTATAGATTCCGATGCTTCACTTCAGGTTTACTGTATCCTTATCCTTTGGACCTTCTTATTGACGATGAAACACATATTGCATCGGAATTAAATAGAAAAAGCACAATGCCGACCTAAGTACAGGAAGACTGACTCTTCTTACTGTCTATGGTTTGAACCATTCCTGTGACGCTAGTTACAGATTACGATGCTTCACTTCAGGTTACTGTATCCCTCTGACCGTCTTATTGACGATGAAACACAGAAATTGCATCGGAATTAAATAGAAAAGGCTTCATGCCGACTTAAGTACATGAAGACTGGCTCTTCCTACTGTCTATGTTTTGAACAATTCCTGTGACCCTAGTTATAGATTCCGATGCTTCACTTCAGGTTCACTGTATCCCTTAAACGTTCTTATTGACGATGAAACACAGAAATTGCATCGGAATTAAATTGAAATGGCACAATGCCGACTTAAGTACAATAAGACTGACTCTTCTTACTGACTATGTTTTGAACCATTCCTGTGACGCTAGTTACAGATTCCGATGCTTCACTTCAGGTTTACTGTATCCCTTGGACCTTCTTATTGACGATGAATCACAGAAATTGCATCGGAATTAAATACAAAAGGCACAATGCCGACTTAAGTAGAAGAAGACTGACTCTTCTTACTGACTATGTTTTGAACCATTCCTGTAGCACTAGTTATAAATACCGATGCTTCACTTCAGGTTTACTGTATCCCTCTGACCTTCTTGTTGGCGATGAAACACAGAAATTGCATCGGAATTAAATACAAAAGGCACAATGCCGACTTAAGTAAAAGAAGACTGACTCTTCCTACTGTCAATGTTTTGAACCATTCCTGTGACACTAGTTATAGTTTCCGGTGCTACACTTCAGGTATACTGTATCTCTCTGACCTTCTTATTGACGATGAAACACCGAAATTGAATCGGAATTAAATAAAATCGCACAACGCCGACTTAAGTACAAGAAGGCGGACTCTTCTTACGGACTGTTTTGAACCATTCCTGCCACACTAGTTACAGATTCTGATGCTTCAGTTCAGGTTTACTGGATCCCTCGGACCTTCTTATTGACGTTGAAACACAGAAATTGCATCGGAATTAAATACAAATGGAACAACGCCGACTTAAGTATAAGAAGACTGACTCTCCTTACTGTCTATGTTTTGAACCATTCCTGTGATCCTAGATATAGATTCCGATGCTTCACTTCAGGTTTACTGTATCCCTTGGACCTTCTTATTGACGATGAAACACAGAAATTGCATCGGAATTAAATGGAAAATGCACAATGCCGACTTAAGTACAAGAAGACTAACTCTTCTTACTGACTATGATTTTAACCATTCCTGTGACACTAGTTATAGATTCCGATGCTTAACTTCAGGTTTACTGTATCCCTCGGACCTTCTTATTGACGATGAAACACTGAAATTGTATCGGAATGAAATAGAAAAAGCACAATGCCGACTTAAGTACAAGAAGACTAACTCTTCTTACTGACTATGATTTGAACCATTCCTGTGACACTAGTTATAGATTCCGATGCTTCACTTCAGGTTTACTGTATCCCTTTGACCCTCTTATTGACGATGAAACACAGAAAGTGCATCGGAATTAAACAGAAAAGGCACAATGCTGACTTAAGTACAAGAAGACTGAATCTTCCTACTGTCTATGTTTTGAACCATTCCTGTGACGCAAGTTACAGATTCCAATGCTTCACTTCAGGTTTACTGTATCCCTCGGTCCTTCTTAATGACGATGAAACACTGAAATGGCATCGGAATGAAATAGAAAAAGCACAATGCCGACTTAAGTACAAGAAGACTAACTCTTCTTACTGACTATGATTTGAACCAATCCTGTGACACTAGTTAAAGATTCCGATGCTTCACTTCAGGTTTACTGTATCCTTTGACCCTCTTATTGACGATGAAACACAGAAAGTGCATCGGAATTAAACAGAAAAGGCACAATGCCGACTTAAGTACAGGAAGACTGACTCTTCCTACTGTCTATGATTGGAACCATTCCTGTGACACAAGTTATAGATTCCGATGCTTCACTTCAGGTTTACTGTATCCCTTGGACCTTCTTATTGACGATGAAACACAGATAGTGCATTGGAGTTAAATACAAAAGGCACAATGCCGACTTAAGTACAAGAAGACTGACTCTTCCTACTGTCTATGTTTTGAACCATTCCAATGACACTAGTTATAGATTCCGATGCTTCACTTCAGGTTTACTGTTTCCCTCTGACCTTCTTTTTGACGATGAAACACAGAAATTGGATCGGACTTAATTACAAAAGGCACAGTGCCGACTAAAGTACAAGAAGACTGACTCTTCTTACTGTCTATGTTTTGAACCATTCCTGTGACACTAGTTATAGATTCCGATGCTTCACTTCAGATTTACTGTATCCCTTGGACCTTCTTATTGACGATGAAACACAGAAATTGCATCGGAATTAAATACAAAAGGCACAATGCCGACTTAAGTACAAGAAGACTGACTCTACTTACTGACTGTTTTAAACCATTCCTGTGACACTATTTATAGAATCCGATGCTTCACTTCAGGTTTACTGTATCCCTCTGACCTTCCTATTGACGATGAAACAAAGAAATTGCATCGGAATTAAATACAAAGGGCACAATGCCGACTAAAGTACAAGAAGACTGACTCTTCTTACTGTCTCTGTTTTGAACCATTCCTGTGACACTAGTTATAGATTCCGATGCTTCACATCAGGTTTACTGTATCCCTCTGACCTTCTAATTGACGATGAAACACAGAAATTGCATCGAATTTAAATAGAAAAGGCACAATGCCGACTTATGTACAAGAAGACTGACTCTTCTTACTGTCTATGATTTGAACCATTCCTGTGACACTAGTTATAGATTCCGATGCTTCACTTCAGGTTTACTGTATCCTTATCCTTTGGACCTTCTTATTGACGATGAAACACATATTGCATCGGAATTAAATAGAAAAAGCACAATGCCGACCTAAGTACAGGAAGACTGACTCTTCTTACTGTCTATGGTTTGAACCATTCCTGTGACGCTAGTTACAGATTACGATGCTTCACTTCAGGTTACTGTATCCCTCTGACCTTCTTATTGACGATGAAACACAGAAATTGCATCGGAATTAAATAGAAAAGGCTTAATGCCGACTTAAGTACATGAAGACTGGCTCTTCCTACTGTCTATGTTTTGAACCATTCCTGTGACCCTAGTTATAGATTCAGAAGCTTCACTTCAGGTTCACTGTATCCCTTAAACGTTCTTATTGACGATGAAACACAGAAATTGCATCGGAATTAAATTGAAATGGCACAATGCCGACTTAAGTACAATAAGACTGACTCTTCTTACTGACTATGTTTTGAACCATTCCTGTGACGCAAGTTACAGATTCCGATGCTTCACTTCAGGTTTACTGTATCCCTCAGACCTTCTTATTGACGATGAAACACTGAAATTGCATCGGAATGAAATAGAAAAAGCACAATGCCGACTTAAGTACAAGAAGACTAACTCTTCTTACTGACTATGATTTGAACCATTCCTGTGACACTAGTTAGAGATTCCGATGCTTCACTTCAGGTTTACTGTATCCCTTTGACCCTCTTATTGACGATGAAACACAGAAAGTGCATCGGAATTAAACAGAAAAGGCACAATGCCGACTTAAGTACAGGAAGACTGACTCTTCCTACTGTCTATGATTGGACCCATTCCTGTGACACAAGTTATAGATTCCGATGCTTCACTTCAGGTTTACTGTATCCCTTGGATCTTCTTGTTGACGATGAAACACAGATAGTGCATTGGAGTTAAATACAAAAGGCACAATGCCGAATTAAGTACAAGAAGACTGACTCTTCCTACTGTCTATGTTTTGAACCATTCCAATGACACTAGTTATAGATTCCGATGCTTCACTTCAGGTTTACTGTTTCCCTCTGACCTTCTTTTTGACGATGAAACACAGAAATTGGATCGGAATTAAATACAAAGGGCACAATGCCGACTAAAGTACAAGAAGACTGACTCTACTTACTGACTGTTTTGAACCATTCCTGTGACACTATTTATAGAATCCGATGCTTCACTTCAGGATTACTGTATCCCTCTGACCTTCCTATTGACGATGAAACAAAGAAATTGCATCGGAATTAAATACAAAGGGCACAATGCCGACTAAAGTACAAAAAGACTGACTCTTCTTACTGTCTCTGTTTTGAACCATTCCTGTGACACTAGTTATAGATTCCGATGCTTCACTTCCGGTTTACTGTATCCCTATGACCTTCTTATTGACGAGGAATCTCAGAAATTGCATCGGAATTAAATACAAAAGGCACAATGCCGACTTAAGTACAAGAGGACTGACTCTTCTTTTTGTCTATGTTTTGAACCATTCCTGTGACACTAGTTATTGATTCCGATGCTTCACTTAATGTTTACTGTATCCCTCTGACCTTCTTATTGACGATGAAACACAGAAATTGCATCGGAATTAAATGGAAAATGCACAATGCCGACTTAAGTACAAGAAGACTAACTCTTCTTACTGACTATGATTTTAACCATTCCTGTGACACTAGTTATAGATTCCGATGCTTAACTTCAGGTTTACTGTATCCCTCGGACCTTCTTATTGACGATGAAACACTGAAATTGTATCGGAATGAAATAGAAAAAGCACAATGCCGACATAAGTACAAGAAGACTAACTCTTCTTACTGACTATGATTTGAACCATTCCTGTGACACTAGTTATAGATTCCGATGCTTCACTTCAGGTTTACTGTATCCCTTTGACCCTCTTATTGACGATGAAACACAGAAAGTGCATCGGAATTAAACAGAAAAGGCACAATGCTGACTTAAGTACAAGAAGACTGAATCTTCCTACTGTCTATGTTTTGAACCATTCCTGTGACGCAAGTTACAGATTCCAATGCTTCACTTCAGGTTTACTGTATCCCTCGGTCCTTCTTAATGACGATGAAACACTGAAATGGCATCGGAATGAAATAGAAAAAGCACAATGCCGACTTAAGTACAAGAAGACTAACTCTTCTTACTGACTATGATTTGAACCAATCCTGTGACACTAGTTAAAGATTCCGATGCTTCACTTCAGGTTTACTGTATCCCTTTGACCCTCTTATTGACGATGAAACACAGAAAGTGCATCGGAATTAAACAGAAAAGGCACAATGCCGACTTAAGTACAGGAAGACTGACTCTTCCTACTGTCTATGATTGGAACCATTCCTGTGACACAAGTTATAGATTCCGATGCTTCACTTCAGGTTTACTGTATCCCTTGGACCTTCTTATTGACGATGAAACACAGATAGTGCATTGGAGTTAAATACAAAAGGCACAATGCCGACTTAAGTACAAGAAGACTGACTCTTCCTACTGTCTATGTTTTGAACCATTCCAATGACACTAGTTATAGATTCCGATGCTTCACTTCAGGTTTACTGTTTCCCTCTGACCTTCTTTTTGACGATGAAACACAGAAATTGGATCGGACTTAATTACAAAAGGCACAGTGCCGACTAAAGTACAAGAAGACTGACTCTTCTTACTGTCTATGTTTTGAACCATTCCTGTGACACTAGTTATAGATTCCGATGCTTCACTTCAGATTTACTGTATCCCTTGGACCTTCTTATTGACGATGAAACACAGAAATTGCATCGGAATTAAATACAAAAGGCACAATGCCGACTTAAGTACAAGAAGACTGACTCTACTTACTGACTGTTTTAAACCATTCCTGTGACACTATTTATAGAATCCGATGCTTCACTTCAGGTTTACTGTATCCCTCTGACCTTCCTATTGACGATGAAACAAAGAAATTGCATCGGAATTAAATACAAAGGGCACAATGCCGACTAAAGTACAAGAAGACTGACTCTTCTTACTGTCTCTGTTTTGAACCATTCCTGTGACACTAGTTATAGATTCCGATGCTTCACATCAGGTTTACTGTATCCCTCTGACCTTCTAATTGACGATGAAACACAGAAATTGCATCGAATTTAAATAGAAAAGGCACAATGCCGACTTATGTACAAGAAGACTGACTCTTCTTACTGTCTATGATTTGAACCATTCCTGTGACACTAGTTATAGATTCCGATGCTTCACTTCAGGTTTACTGTATCCTTATCCTTTGGACCTTCTTATTGACGATGAAACACATATTGCATCGGAATTAAATAGAAAAAGCACAATGCCGACCTAAGTACAGGAAGACTGACTCTTCTTACTGTCTATGGTTTGAACCATTCCTGTGACGCTAGTTACAGATTACGATGCTTCACTTCAGGTTACTGTATCCCTCTGACCTTCTTATTGACGATGAAACACAGAAATTGCATCGGAATTAAATAGAAAAGGCTTAATGCCGACTTAAGTACATGAAGACTGGCTCTTCCTACTGTCTATGTTTTGAACCATTCCTGTGACCCTAGTTATAGATTCAGAAGCTTCACTTCAGGTTCACTGTATCCCTTAAACGTTCTTATTGACGATGAAACACAGAAATTGCATCGGAATTAAATTGAAATGGCACAATGCCGACTTAAGTACAATAAGACTGACTCTTCTTACTGACTATGTTTTGAACCATTCCTGTGACGCAAGTTACAGATTCCGATGCTTCACTTCAGGTTTACTGTATCCCTCAGACCTTCTTATTGACGATGAAACACTGAAATTGCATCGGAATGAAATAGAAAAAGCACAATGCCGACTTAAGTACAAGAAGACTAACTCTTCTTACTGACTATGATTTGAACCATTCCTGTGACACTAGTTAGAGATTCCGATGCTTCACTTCAGGTTTACTGTATCCCTTTGACCCTCTTATTGACGATGAAACACAGAAAGTGCATCGGAATTAAACAGAAAAGGCACAATGCCGACTTAAGTACAGGAAGACTGACTCTTCCTACTGTCTATGATTGGACCCATTCCTGTGACACAAGTTATAGATTCCGATGCTTCACTTCAGGTTTACTGTATCCCTTGGATCTTCTTGTTGACGATGAAACACAGATAGTGCATTGGAGTTAAATACAAAAGGCACAATGCCGAATTAAGTACAAGAAGACTGACTCTTCCTACTGTCTATGTTTTGAACCATTCCAATGACACTAGTTATAGATTCCGATGCTTCACTTCAGGTTTACTGTTTCCCTCTGACCTTCTTTTTGACGATGAAACACAGAAATTGGATCGGAATTAAATACAAAGGGCACAATGCCGACTAAAGTACAAGAAGACTGACTCTACTTACTGACTGTTTTGAACCATTCCTGTGACACTATTTATAGAATCCGATGCTTCACTTCAGGATTACTGTATCCCTCTGACCTTCCTATTGACGATGAAACAAAGAAATTGCATCGGAATTAAATACAAAGGGCACAATGCCGACTAAAGTACAAAAAGACTGACTCTTCTTACTGTCTCTGTTTTGAACCATTCCTGTGACACTAGTTATAGATTCCGATGCTTCACTTCCGGTTTACTGTATCCCTATGACCTTCTTATTGACGAGGAATCTCAGAAATTGCATCGGAATTAAATACAAAAGGCACAATGCCGACTTAAGTACAAGAGGACTGACTCTTCTTTTTGTCTATGTTTTGAACCATTCCTGTGACACTAGTTATTGATTCCGATGCTTCACTTAATGTTTACTGTATCCCTCTGACCTTCTTATTGACGATGAAACACAGAAATTGCATCGGAATTAAATACAAAAGGCACAATGCCGACTTAAGGACAAGAAGACTGACTCTTCGTACTGACTATGTTTGAACCATTCCTGTGACACTAGTTATAGATTCCGATGCTTCACGTCAGGTTTACTGTATCCCTCTGACCTTCTAATTGACGATGAAACACAGAAATTGCATCGGAATTAAATACAAAAGGCACAATGCCGACTTTAGTACAAGAAGACTGACTCTACTTACTGACTCTTTTGAACCTTTCCTGTAACACTAGTTATAGATTCCGATGCTTCACTTCAGGTTTACTGTTCCCTCAGACCTTCTTATTGACGATGAAACACAGAAATTGCATCGGAATTAAATACAAAGGGCACAATGCCGACTTAAGTACAAGAAGACTGACTCTTCTTACTGACTATGTTTTGAACCATTCCCGTGACACTAGTTCTAGATTCCGATGATTCACTTCAGGTTTACTGTATCCCTATGACCTTCTTATTGACGATGAAACACAGAAATTGCATCTTAATTAAATACAAAAGGCACAATGCTGACGTAAGTACAAGAAGACTGACTCTTCTTACTGTCTCTGTTTTGAACCATTCCTGGGACACTAGTTATAGATTCCGATGCTTCACTTAAGGTTTACTGTATCCCTCTGACCTTCGTATTGACGATGAAACACAGAAATTGCATCGGAATTAAATACAAAAGGCACAATGCCGACTTAAGTACAAGAAGACTGACTCTACATACTGACTGTTTTGAACCATTCCTGTGACGCAAGTTACAGATTCCGATGCTTCACTTCAGGTTTACTGTATCCCTCGGACCTTCTTATTGACGATGAAACACTGAAATTGCATCGGAATGAAATAGAAAAAGCACAATGCCGACTTAAGTACAAGAAGACTAACTCTTCTTACTGACTATGATTTGAACCATTCCTGTGACACTAGTTATAGATTCCGATGCTTCACTTCAGGTTTATTGTATCCCTTTGACCCTCTTATTGACGATGAAACACAGAAAGTGCATCAGAATTAAACAGAAAAGGCACAATGCCGACTTAAGTACAAGAAGACTGACTCTTCCTACTGTCTATGATTGGAACCATTCCTGTGACACAAGTTATAGATTCCGATGCTTCACTTCAGGTTTAATGTATCCCTTGGATCTTCTTATTGACGATGAAACACAGATAGTGCATCGGAGTTAAATACAAAAGGCACAATGCCGACTTAAGTACAAGAAGACTGACTCTTCCTACTGTCTATGTTTTGAACCAATCCTGTGACACTAGTTATAGATTCCGATGCTTCACTTCAGGTTTACTGTTTCCCTCTGACCTTCTTTTTGACGATGAAACACAGAAATTGCATCGGACTTAATTACAAAAGGCACAATGCCGACTTAAGTACAAGAAGACTGACTCTTCTTACTGTCTATGTTTTGAACCATTCCTGTGACACTAGTTATAGATTCCGATGCCTCACTTCAGATTTACTGTATCCCTTGGACCTTCATATTGACGATGAAACACAGAAATTGCATCGGAATTAAATACAAAAGGCACAATGCCGACTTAAGTACAAGAAGACTGACTCTACTTACTGACTGTTTTGAACCATTCCTGTGACACTAGTTATAGATTCCGATGCTTCACTTCAGGTTTACTGTATCCCTCTGACCTTCTTATTGACGATGAAACACAGAACTTGCATCGGAATTGAATACAAAGGGCACAATGCCGACTAAAGTACAAGAAGACTGACTCTTCTTACTGTCTCTGTTTTGAATCATTCCTGTGTCACTAGTTATAGATTCCGATGCTTCACTTCAGGTTTACTGTATCCCTATGACCTTCTTATTGACGAGGAACCACAGAAATTGCATCGGAATTAAATACAAAAGGCACAATGCCGACTTAAGTACAAGAAGACTGACTCTTCTTTTTGTCTATGTTTTGAACCATTCCTGTGACACTAGTTATAGATTCCGATGCTTCACTTCAGGTTTACTGTATCCCTCTGACCTTCTAATTGACGATGAAACACAGACATTGCATCGAATTTAAATAGAAAAGGCACAATGCCGACTTATGTACAAGAAGACTGACTCTTCTTACTGTCTATGATTTGAACCATTCCTGTGACACTAGTTATAGATTCCGATGCTTCACTTCAGGTTTACTGTATCCTTATCCTTTGGACCTTCTTATTGACGATGAAACACATATTGCATCGGAATTAAATAGAAAAAGCACAATGCCGACCTAAGTACAGGAAGACTGACGCTTCTTACTGTCTATGGTTTGAACCATTCCTGTGACGCTAGTTACAGATTACGATGCTTCACTTCAGGTTACTGTATCCCTCTGACCTTCTTATTGACGATGAAACACAGAAATTGCATCGGAATTAAATAGATAAGGCTTAATGCCGACTTAAGTACATGAAGACTGGCTCTTTCTACTGTCTATGTTTTGAACCATTCCTGTGACCCTAGTTATAGATTCCGATGCTTCACTTCAGGTTCACTGTATCCCTTAAACGTTCTTATTGACGATGAAACACAGAAATTGCATCGGAATTAAATTGAAATGGCACAATGCCGACTTAAGTACAATAAGACTGACTCTTCTTGCTGACTATGTTTTGAACCATTCCTGTGACGCTAGTTACAGATTCCGATGCTTCACTTCAGGTTTACTGTAACCCTTGGACCTTCTTATTGACGATGAAACACAGAAATTGCATCGGAATTAAATACAAAAGGCACAATGCCGACTTAAGTAGAAGAAGACTGACTCTTCTTACTGACTATGTTTTGAACCATTCCTGTAGCACTAGTTATAAATACCGATGCTTCACTTCAGGTTTACTGTATCCTTCTGACCTTCTTGTTGGCGATGAAACACAGATATTGCATCGGAATTAAATACGAAAGGCACAATGCCGACTTAAGTAAAAGAAGACTGACTCTTCCTACTGTCAATGTTTTGAACCAATCCTGTGACACTAGTTATAGTTTCCGGTGCTACACTTCAGGTATACTGTATCTCTCTGACCTTCTTATTGACGATTAAACACCGAAATTGAATCGGAATTAAATAAAATCGCACAATGCCGACTTAAGTACAAGAAGGCTGACTCTTCTCACGGACTGTTTTGAACCATTCCTGCGACACTAGTTATGGATTCTGATGTTTCACTTCAGGTTTACTGGATCCCTCGGACCTTCTTATTGACGTTGAAACACAGAAATTGCATCGGAATTAAATACAAATGGAACAACGCCGACTTAAGTACAAGAAGACTGACTCTCCTTACTGTCTATGTTTTGAACCAATCCTGTGATCCTAGATATAGATTCCGATGCTTCACTTCAGGTTTACTGTATCCCTTGGACCTTCTTATTGACGATGTAACACAGAAATTGCATCGGAATTAAATGGAAAATGCACAATGCCGACTTAAGTACAAGAAGACTAACTCTTCTTACTGACTATGATTTGAACCATTCCTGTGACACTAGTTATAGATTCCGATGCTTAACTTCAGGTTTACTGTATCCCTCGGACCTTCTTATTGACGATGAAACACTGAAATTGTATCGGAATGAAATAGAAAAAGCACAATGCCGACTTAAGTACAAGAAGACTAACTCTTCTTACTGACTATGATTTGAACCATTCCTGTGACACTAGTTATAGATTCCGATGCTTCACTTCAGGTTTACTGTATCCCTTTGACCCTCTTATTGACGATGAAACACAGAAAGTGCATCGGAATTAAACAGAAAAGGCACAATGCTGACTTAAGTATAAGAAGACTGAATCTTCCTACTGTCTATGTTTTAAACCATTCGTGTGACGCAAGTTACAGATTCCGATGCTTCACTTCAGGTTTACTGTATCCCTCGGACCTTCTTATTGACGATGATACACTGAAATTGCATCGGAATGAAATAGAAAAAGCACAATGCCGACTTAAGTACAAGAAGACTAACTCTTCTTACTGACTATGATTTGAACCATTCCTGTGACACTAGTTATAGATTCCAATGCTTCACTTCTGGTTTACTGTATCTCTTTGACCCTCTTATTGACGATGAAACACAGAAAGTGCATCGGAATTAAACAGAAAAGGCACAATGCCGACTTAAGTACAAGAAGACTGACTCTTCCTACTGTCTATGATTGGAACCATTCCTGTGACACAAGTTATAGATTCCGAGGCTTCACTTCAGGTTTACTGTATCCCTTGGATCTTCTTATTGACGATGAAACACAGATAGTGCATTGGAGTTAAATACAAAAGGCACAATGCCGACTTAAGTACAAGAAGACTGACTCTTCCTACTGTCTATGTTTTGAACCATTCCAATGACACTAGTTATAGATTCCGATGCTTCACTTCAGGTTTACTGTTTCCCTCTTACCTTCTTTTTGACGATGAAACACAGAAATTGGATCGGACTTAATTACAAAAGGCACAGTGCCGACTTAAGTACAAGAAGACTGACTCTTCTTACTGTCGATGTTTTGAACCATTCCTGTGACACTAGTTATAGATTCCGATGCTTCACTTCAGATTTACTGTATCCCTTGGACCTTCTTATTGACGATGAAACACAGAAATTGCATCGGAATTAAATCCAAAAGGCACAATGCCGACTTAAGTACAAGAAGACTGACTCTACTTACTGACTGTTTTAAACCATTCCTGTGACACTATTTATAGAATCCGATGCTTCACTTCAGGTTTACTGTATCCCTCTGACCTTCCTATTGACGATGAAACAAATAAATTGCATCGGAGTTAAATACAAAGGGCACAATGCCGACTAAAGTACAAGAAGACTGACTCTTCTTACTGTCTCTGTTTTGAACCATTCCTGTGACACTAGTTATAGATTCCGATGCTTCACTTCAGGTTTACTGTATCCCTATGACCTTCTTATTGACGAGGAATCTCAGAAATTGCATCGGAATTAAATACAAAAGGCACAATGCCGACTTAAGTACAAGAGAACTGACTTTTCCTTTTGTCTATGTTTTGAACCATTCCTGTGACACTAGTTATAGATTCCGATGCTTCACTTAAGGTTTACTGTATCCCTCTGACCTTCTTATTGACGATGAAACACAGAAATTGCATCGGAATTAAATACAAAAGGCAAAATGCCGACTTAAGGACAAGAAGACTGACTCTTCGTACTGACTATGTTTGAACCATTCCTGTGACACTAGTTATAGATTCCGATGCTTCACTTCAGGTTTACTGTTCCCTCAGACCTTCTTATTGGCGATGAAACACAGAAATTGCATCGGAATTAAATATAAAGGGCACAATGCCGACTTAAGTACAAGAAGACTGACTCTTCTTACTGACTATGTTTTGAACCATTCCTGTGACACTAGTTCTAGATTCCGATGCTTCACTTCAGGTTTACTGTATCCCTATGACCTTCTTATTGACGATGAAACACAGAAATTGCATCTTAATTAAATACAAAAGGCACAATGCTGACGTAAGTACAAGAAGACTGACTCTTCTTACTGTCTCTGTTTTGAACCATTCCTGTGACACTAGTTATAGATTCCGATGTTTCACTTAAGGTTTACTGTATCCCTCTGACCATCTTATTGACGATGAAACACAGAAATTGCATCGGAATTAAATACAAAAGGCACAATCCCGACTTAAGTACAAGAAGACTGACTCTACTTACTGACTGTCTTGAACCATTCCTGTGACGCAAGTTACAGATTCCGATGCTTCACTTCAGGTTTACTGTATCCCTCGGACCTTCTTATTGACGATGAAACACTGAAATTGCATCGGAATGAAATAGAAAAAGCACAATGCCGACTTAAGTACAGGAAGACTAACTCTTCTTACTGACTATGATTTGAACCATTCCTGTGACACTAGTTATAGATTCCGATGCTTCACTTCAGGTTTACTGTATCCCTTTGACCCTCTTATTGACGATGAAACACAGAAAGTGCATCAGAATTAAACAGAAAAGGGACAATGCCGATTTAAGTACAAGAAGACTGACTCTTCCTACTGTCTATGATTGGAACCATTCCTGTGACACAAGTTATAGATTCCGATGCTTCACTTCAGGTTTAATGTATCCCTTGGATCTTCTTATTGACGATGAAACACAGATAGTGCAACGGAGTTAAATACAAAAGGCACAATGCCGACTTAAGTACAAGAAGACTGACTCTTCCTACTGTCTATGTTTTGAACCATTCCTGTGACACTAGTTATAGATTCCGATGCTTCACTTCAGGTTTACTGTATCCCTCTGACCTTCTTATTGACGATGAAACACAGAAATTGCATCGGAATTAAATACAAAGGGCACAATGCCGACTAAAGTACAAGAAGACTGACTCTTCTTACTGTCTCTGTTTTGAATCATTCCTGTGTCACTAGTTATAGATTCCGATGCTTCACTTCAGGTTTACTGTATCCCTATGACCTTCTTATTGACGAGGAATCACAGAAATTGCATCGGAATTAAATACAAAAGGCACAATGCCGACTTAAGTACAAGAAGACTGACTCTTCTTTTTGTCTATGTTTTGAACCATTCCTGTGACACTAGTTATAGATTCCGATGCTTCACTTAAGGTTTACTGTATCCCTCTGACCTTCTTATTGACGATGAAACACAAAAATTGCATCGGAATTAAATACAAAAGGCACAATGCCGACTTAAGAACAAGAAGACTGACTCTTTGTACTGACTATGTTTGAACCATTCCTGTGACACTAGTTATAGATTCCGATGCTTCACTTCAGGTTTACTGTATCCCTCTGACCTTCTAATTGACGATGAAACACAGAAATTGCATCGGATTTAAATAGAAAAGCACAATGCCGACTTAAGTACAAGAAGACTAACTCTTCGTACTGACTATGTTTGAACCATTCCTGTGACACAAGTTATAGATTCCGATGCTTCACTTCAGGTTTACTGTTCCCTCAGACCTTCTTATTGACGATGAAACACAGAAATTGCATCGGAAATTAATACAAAGGGCACAATGCCGACTTAAGTACAAGAAGACTGACTCTTCTTACTGACTATGTTATGAACCATTCCTGTGACACTAGTTATAGATTCCGATGCTTCACTTCAGGTTTACTGTATCCCTCTGACCTTCTTATTGACGATGAAACACAGAAATTGCACCTTAATTAAATACAAAAGGCACAATGCTGACGTAAGTACAAGAAGACTGACTTTTCTTACTGTCTCTGTTTTGAACCATTCCTGTGACACTAGTTATAGATTCCGATGCTTCACTTCAGTTTTACAGTATCCCTATGACCTTCTTTTTGACGATGAATCACAGAAATTGCATCGGAATTAAATACAAAAGGCACAATGCCGACTTAAGTACAAGAAGACTGACTCTTCTTTTTGTCTATGTTTTGAACCATTCCTGTGACACTAGTTATATATTCCGATGATTCACTTCAGGTTTACTGTATCCCTCTGTCCTTCTTATTGACGATGAAACACAGAAATTGCACCTTAATTAAATACAAAAGGCACAATGCTGACGTAAGTACAAGAAGACTGACTTTTCTTACTGTCTCTGTTTTGAACCATTCCTGTGACACTAGTTATAGATTCCGATGCTTCACTTCAGTTTTACTGTATCCCTATGACCTTCTTTTTGACGATGAATCACAGAAATTGCATCGGAATTAAATACAAAAGGCACAATGCCGACTTAAGTACAAGAAGACTGACTCTTCTTTTTGTCTATGTTTTGAACCATTCCTGTGACACTAGTTATATATTCCGATGATTCACTTCAGGTTTACTGTATCCCTCTGACCTTCTTATTGACGATGAAACACAGAAGTTGCATCGGAATTAAATAGAAAAGGACAATGCCGACTTAAGTACATGAAGACTGACTCTTCCCACTGTCTATGTTTTGAACAATTCCTGTGACCCTAGTTATAGATGCCGATGCTTCACTTCAGGTTCACTGTATCCCTTGAACGTTCTTATTGACGATGAAACACAGAAATTGCATCGGAATTAAATTGAAAAGGCACAATGCCGACTTAAGTACAATAAGACTGACTCTTCTTACTGACTATGTTTTGAATCATTCCTGTGACGCTAGTTACAGATTCCGATGCTACACTTCAGGTTTACTGTATCCCTTGGGCCTTCTTATTGACGATGAAACACAGAAATTGCATCGGAATTAAATACAAAAGGCACAGTGCCGACTTAAGTACAAGAAGACTGTCTCTTCTTACTGACTATGTTTTGAACCATTCCTGTGGCACTAGTTATAAATTCCGATGCTTCACTTCAGGTTTACTGTATCCCTCTGACCTTCTTGTTGGCGATGAAACACAGAAATTGCATCGGAATTAAATACAAAAGGCACAATGCCGACTTAAGTACAAGAAGACTGACTCTTCCTACTGTCAATGTTTTGAATTATTCCTGTGACACTAGTTATAGTTTCCGGTGCTACATTTCAGGTTTACTGTATCCCTCTGACCTACTTATTGACGATGAAACACAGAAATTGAATCGGAATTAAATACAAAAGGCACAATGCCGACTTAAGTACAAGAAGACTGACTCTCCTTACTGTCTATGCTTTGAACCATTTCAGTGACACTAGATATAGATTCCGATGCTTAACTTCAGGTTTGCTGTATCCCTTGGACCTTCTTATTGACGATGAAACACAGAAATTGCATCTGAATTAAATAGAAAAGGAACAATGACGACTTAAGTACAAGAAGACTGACTCTTCTTACTGACTATGATTTGAACCATTCCTGTGACACTAGTTATAGATTCCAATGCTTCACTTCAGGTTTTCTGTATCCCTCTGAACTTCTTATTGACGATGTAACACTGAAATTGCATCGGAACTAAATAGAAAATGCACAATGCCGACTTAAGTACAAGAAGACTGACTCTTCTTACTATGATTTGAACCATTCCTGTGACACTAGTTATAGATTCCGATGCTTCACTTCAGGTTTACTGTATCCCTTGGACCTTCTTATTGACGATGAAACACAGAAATTGCATCGGAATTAAATAGAAAAGGCTCAATGCCGAAGACTGACTCTTTCTACCGCCTACGTTTTGAGCCATTCCTGTGACACTAGTTATTGATTCCGATGCTTCACTTCAGGTTTACTGTATCACTCTGACCTTCTTTTTGACGATGAAACTCAGAAATTGCATCGGAATTAAATCCAAAAGGCACAATGCCGCCTTAAGTACAAGAAGACTGACTCTTCTTACTGTCTATATTATGAACCATTCCTGTGACACTAGCTAAAGATTCCGATGCTTCACTTCTGGTTTACTGTATCCCTTGGACCTTCTTATTGACGATGAAACACAGAAATCGCATCGGAATTAAATACAAAATGCACAATGCCGACTTAAGTACAAGAAGACTGACTCTTCTTACTGACTGCTTTGAACCATTCCTGTGACACTAGTTATAGATTCCAATGCTTCACTTCAGGTTTACTGTATCCCTCTAACCTTCTTATTGACGATGAAACACAGAAATAGCATCGGAATTAAATACAAAAGGCACAATGCCAACTTAAGTACAAGAAGACTGACTCTTCTTACTGACTATGTTTTGAACAATTCCTGTGACACTAGTTATAGATTCCGATGCTTCACTTCAGGTTTACTGTATCCCTTGGACCTTCGTATTGACGATGAAACACAGAAATTGCATCGTAATTAAATACAAAAGGCACAATGCCGACATAAGTACATGAAGACTGACTCTTCTTACTGTCTATGGTTTGAACCATTCCTGTGACACTAGTTATAGATTCCGATGCTTCACTTCAGGTTTACTCTATCCCTAGGACCTTCTTATTGACCATGAAACACAGAAATTGCATCGGAACTAAATACAAAAGGCACATTGCCGACATAAATACAAGAAGACTGACTCTTCTTTTTGTCTATGTTTTGAACCATTCCTGTGACACTAGTTATAGATTCCGTTGCTTCGTTTCAGGTTTACTGTATCCCTCTGACCTTCTTATTGACTATGAAACACGGAAAACGCATCGGAATTAAATAGATAAAGCACAATGCCGACCTAAGTACAGGAAGACTGACTCTTCTTCCTGTCTATGGTTTGAACCATTCCTGTGACGCTAGTTACAGATTACGATGCTTCACTTCAGGTTACTGTATCCCTCTGACCTTCTTATTGACGATGAAACACAGAAATTGCATCGGAATTAAATAGAAAAGGCACAATGCCGAATTAAGTACATGTAGACTCGCTCTTCCTACTGTCTATGTTTTGAACCATTCCAGTGACCCTAGTTATAGATTCCGATGCTTCACTTCAGGTTCACTGTATCCCTTATACGTTCTTATTGACGATGAAACACAGAAATTGCATCGGAATTTAATTGAAAAGGCACAATGCCGACATAAGTACAATAAGACTGGCTCTTCTTACTGACAATGTTTTGAATCATTCCTGTGACGCTAGTTACAGAATCCGATGATTCACTTCAGGTTTACTGTATCCCTTGGACCTTCTAATTGACGATGAAACACAGAAATTGCATCGGAATTAAATACAAAAGGCACAATGCCGACTTAAGTACAAGAAGACTGACTCTTCTTACTGACTATGTTTTGAACCATTCCTGTGGCACTAGTTATAAATTCCGATGCTTCACTTCAGGTTTACTGTAGCCCTCTGACCTTCTTGTTGGGGATGAAACACAGAAATTGCATCGGAATTAAATACAAAAGGCACAATGCCGACTTAAGTACAAGAAGACTGACTCTTCCTACTGTCAATGTTTTGAACCATTCCTGTGACACTAGTTATAGATTCCGATGCTTGACTTCAGGTTTACTGTATCCCTTTGACCCTCTTATTGACGATGAGACACAGAAAGTGCATCGGAATTGAACAGAAAAGGCACAATGCCGACTTAAGTACAAGAAGACTGACTCTCCCTACTGTCTATGATTGGACCCATTCCTGTGACACAAGTTATAGATTCCGATGCTTCACTTCAGGTTTACTGTATCCCTTGGATCTTCTTATTGACGATGAAACACAGATGGTGCATCGGAGTTAAATACAAAAGGCACAATGCCGACTTAAGTACAAGAAGACTGACTCTTCCTACTGTCTATGTTTTGAACCATTCCTGTGACACTAGTTATAGATTCCGATGCTTCACTTCAGGTTTACTGTTTCCCTCTGACCTTCTTTTTGACGATGAAACACAGATATTGGATCGGACTTAATTACAAAAGGCACAATGCCGACTTAAGTACAAGAAGTCTGACTCTTCTTACTGTCTATGTTTTGAACCATTCCTGTGACACTAGTTACAGATTCCGATGCTTCACTTAAGGTTTACTGTATCCCTCTGACCTTCTTATTGACGATGAAACACAGAAATTGCATCGGAATTAAATACAAAAGGCACAATGCCGACTTAAGAACAAGAAGACCGACTCTTCGTACTGACTATGTTTGAACCATTCCTGTGACACTAGTTATGGCTTCCGATGCTTCACTTCAGGTTTAGTGTTTCCCTCTGACCTTCTAATTGACGATGAAACACAGAAATTGCATCGGAATTAAATACAAAAGGCACAATGCCGACTTTAGTACAAGAAGACTGACTCTACTGACTGACTGTTTTGAACCATTCCTGTGACACTAGTTATAGATTCGGATGCTTCACTTCAGGTTTACTGTTCCCTCTGACCTTCTTATTGACGATGAAACACAGAAATTGCATCGGAATTAAATACAAAGGGCACAATGCCGACTTAAGTACAAGAAGACTGACTCTTCTTACTGACTATGTTTTGAACCATTCCTGTGACACTAGTTATAGATTCCGATGCTTCACTTCAGGTATACTGTATCCCTCTGACCTTCTCATTGACGATGAAACACAGAAATTGCATCTTAATTAAATACAAAAGGCACAATGCTGACGTAAGTACAAGAAGACTGACTCTTCCTACTGTCTCTGTTTTCAACCATTCCTGTGACACTAGTTATAGATTCCGATGCTTCACTTCAGGTTTACTGTATCCCTATGACCTTCTTATTGACGATGAATCACAGAAATTGCATCGGAATTAAATACAAAAGGCACAATGCCGACTTAAGAACAAGAAGACTGACTTTTCTTTTTGTCTATGTTTTGAACCATTCCTGTCACACTAGTTATAGATTCCGATGCTTCACTTCAGGTTTACTGTATCCCTCTTACCTTCTAATTGACGATGAAACACAGAAATTGCATCGAATTTAAATAGAAAAGGCACAATGCCGACTTATGTACAAGAAGACTGACTCTTCTTACTGTCTATGATTTGAACCATTCCTGTGACACTAGTTATAGATTCCGATGCTTCACTTCAGGTTTACTGTATCCTTTGGACCTTCTTATTGACGATGAAACACAGATATTGCATCGGAATTAAATAGAAAAAGCACAATGCCGACTTAAGTACAAGAAGACTGACTCTTCTTACTGACTGTTTTGAACGATTCCTGTGACACTAGTTATAGATTCCGATGCTTCACTTCAGGTTTACTGTATCTCTCTGACCTTCATATTGACTTTGAAACACAGAAATTGCATCGGAATTAAATACAAATGGAACAATGCCAACTTAAGTACAAGAAGACTGACTCTCCTTACTGTCTATGCTTTGAACCATTCCTGTGACACTAGATATAGATTCCGATGCTTCACTTCACTTTTGCTATATCCCTTGGACCTTCTTATTGACGACGAAACACAGAAATTGCATCGGAATGAAATAGAAAAGGCACAATGCCGACTTAAGTACAAGAAGACTGACTCTTCTTCTTGACTATGTTTTGACCCATTCCTGTGACACTAGTTATAGATTCCGTTGCTTCGTTTCAGGTTTACTGTATCCCTCTGACCTTCTTATTGACCATGAATCTCGGAAATTGCATCGGAATTAAATAGAAAAGGCACAATGCCGACTTATGTACAAGAAGTCTGACTCTTCTTACTGTCTATGCTTTGAACCATTCCTGTGACACTAGTTATAGATTCCGATGCTTCACTGCAGGTTTACTGTATCCCTTGGGCCTTCTTATTGACGATGAAACACAGAAATTGCATCGGAATTAAATAGAAAAGGCACAATGCCGAAGACTGACTCTTTCTACCGTCTATGTTTTGAGCCATTCCTGTGACACTAGTTATAGATTCCGATGCTTCACTTCAGGTTTACTGTATCCCTCTGACCTTATTTTTGACGATGAAACACAGAAATTGCATCGGAAATAAATACAAAAGGCACAATGCCGCCTTAAGTACAGGAAGACTGACTCTTCTTACTGTCTATGTTATGAACCATTCCTGTGACACTAGTTATAGATTCCGATGCGTCACTTCAGGTTTACTGTATCCCTTGGACCTTCGTATTGACGATGAAACACAGAAATTGCATCGGAATTAAATACATAAGGCACAATGCCGACATAAGTACAAGAAGACTGACTCTTCTTACTGACTATTTTCTGAACCATTCCTGTGACACTAGTTATAGATTCCGATGCTTCACTTCAGGTTTACTCTATCCCTAGGACCTTCTTATTGACCATGAAACACAGAAATTGCATCGGAACTAAATACAAAAGGCACAATGCCGACATAAATACAAGAAGACTGACTATTCTTTTTGTCTATGTTTTGAACCATTCCTGTGACACTAGTTATAGATTCCGATGCTTCACTTCAAGTTTACTGTATCCCTTGGACCTCCTTATTGACGATGAAACACAGAAATTGCATCGGAATTAAATACAAAAGGCAGAATGCCGACTTAAGTAAAAGAAGACAGACTCTTCTTACTGTCTATGTTTTGAACCATTCCTGTGACACTAGTCATAGATTCCGTTGCTTCACTTAAGGTTTACTGTATCCCTCTGACCTTCTTATTGACGATGAAACACAGAAATTGCATCGGAATTAAATACAAAAGGCACAATGCCGACTTAAGAACAAGAAGACTGACTCTTCGTACTGACTATGTTTGACCCATTCCTGTGACACTAGGTATAGATTCCGATGCTTCACTTCAGGTTTACTGTATCCCTCTGACCTTCTAATTGATGTTGAAACACAGAAATTGCATCGGAATTAAATACAAAATGCACAATGCCGACTTAAGTACAAGAAGACTGACTCTTCTTACTGACTATGTTTGAACCATTCCTGTGACACTAGTTATAGATTCCGATGCTTCACTTCAGGTTTACTGTATCCCTCTGACCTTCTAATTGATGTTGAAACACAGAAATTGCATCGGAATTAAATACAAAATGCACAATGCCGACTTAAGTACAAGAAGACTGACTCTTCTTACTGACTATGTTTGAACCATTCCTGTGACACTAGTTATAGATTCCGATGCTTCACTTCAGGTTTACTGTATCCCTCTGACATTCTTATTGACGATGAAACACAGAAATTGCTTCTTAATTAAATACAAAAGCCACAATGCTGACGTAAGTACAAGAAGTCTGAATCTTCTTACTGTCTCTGTTTTGAACCATTCCTGTGACACTAGTTATAGATTACGATGCTTCACTTCAGGTTTACTGTATCCCTATGACCTTCTTATTGACGAGGAATCACAGAAATTACATCGGAATTAAATACAAAAGGCACAATGCCGACTTAAGTACAAGAAGACTGACTCTTCTTTTTGTCTATGTTTTGAACCATTCCTGTGACACTAGTTATAGATTCCGATGCTTCACTTCAAGTTTACGGTATCCCTTGGACCTTCTTTTTGACGATGAAACACAGAAATTGCATCAGAATAAATAACAAAAGGCACAATGCCAACTTAAGTAAAAGAAGACTGACTCTTCTTACTGTCTATGTTTTGAACCATTCCTGTGACACTAGTTACAGATTTCGATGCTTCACTTAAGGTTTACTGTATCCCTCTGACCTTCTTATTGACGATGAAACACAGAAATTGCATCGGAATTAAATACAAAAGGCACAATGCCGACTTAAGAACAAGAAGACTGACTCCTCGTACTGACTATGTTTGAGCCATTCCTGTGACACTAGTTATGGCTTCCGATGCTTCACTTCAGGTTTACTGTATCCCTCTGACCTTCTAATTGACGATGAAACACAGAAATTGCATCGGATTTAAATAGTAAAGGCACAATGCCGACTTAAGTACAAGAAGACTGACTCTTCTTACTGTCTATGTTTTGAACCATTCTTGTGACACTAGTTATAGATTCCGATGTTTCACTTCAGGTTTACTGTATCCCTGTGCCCTTCTAATTGACGATGAAACACAGAAATTGCATCGGAATTAAATACAAAAGTCACAATGCCGACTTTAGTACAAGAAGACTGACTCTTCTTACTGACTGCTTTGAACCATTCCTGTGACACTAGTTATAGATTCCGATGCTTCACTTCAGGTTTACTGTTTCCCTCTGACCTTCTTATTGACGATGAAACACAGAAATTGCATCGGAATGAAATACAAAGGGCACAATGCCGACTTAAGTACAAGAAGACTGACTCTTCTTACTGACTATATTTTGAACCATTCCTGTGACACTAGTTATAGATTCCGATGCTTCACTTCAGGTTTACTGTATCCCTCTGACCTTCTTATTGACGATGAGACACAGAAATTGCATCTTAATTAAATACAAAAGGCACAATGCTGACGTAAGTACAAGAAGACTGACTCTTCTTACTGTCTCTGTTTTGAACCATTCCTGTGACACTAGTTATGGATTCCGATGCTTCACTTCAGGTTTACTGTATCCCTTTGACCCTCTTATTGACGATGAAACACAGAAAGTGCATCGGAATTAAACAGAAAAGGCACAATGCCGACCTAAGTACAGGAAGACTGACTCTCCCTACTGTCTATGATTGGAACCATTCCTGTGACACAAGTTATAGATTCCGATGCTTCATTTCAGGTTTACTGTATCCCTTGGATCTTCTTATTGACGATGAAACACAGATAGTGCATCGGAGTTAAATACAAAAGGCACAATGCCGACTTAAGTACAAGAAGACTGACTCTTCCTACTGTCTATGTTTTGAACCATTCCTGTGACACTAGTTATAGATTCCGATGCTTCACTTCAAGTTTACTGTATCCCTCTGACCTTCTTATTGACGTTGAAACACAGAAATTGCATCTTAATTAAATAGAAAAGGCACAATGATGACGTAAGTACAAGAAGACTGACTCTTTTTAATGTCTATGTTTTAAACCATTCCTGTGACACTAGTTATTGATTCCGATGCTTCACTTCTGGTTTACTGTATCCCTCTGACCTTCTAATTGATGTTGAAACACAGAAATTGCATCGGAATTAAATACAAAAGGCACAATGCCGACTTAAGTACAAGAAGACGGACTCTACTAACTGACTGTTTTGAACCTTTCCTGTGACACTAGTTATAGATTCCGATGCTTCACCTCAGGTTTACTGTATCCCTCTGACCTTCTTATTGACGATGAAACACAGAAATTGCATCGGAATTAAATACAAAGGGAACAATGCCGACTTAAGTACAAGAAGACTGACTCTTCTTACTGACTATGCTTTGAACCAATCCTGTGACACTAGTTATAGATTCCGATTCTTCACTTTAGGTTTACTGTATCCCTCTGACCTTCTTATTGACGTTGAAACACAGAAATTGCATCTTAATTAAATACAAAAGGCACAATGATGACGTAAGTACAAGAAGACTGACTCTTCTTACTGTCTCTGTTTTCAACCATTCCTGTGACACTAGTTATAGATTCCGATGCTTCACTTCAGGTTTACTGTATCCCTATGACCTTCTTATTTACGATGAATCACAGAAATTGCATCGGAATTAAATACAAAAGGCACAATGCCGACTTAAGTACAAGAAGACTGACTCTTCTTTTTGTCTATGATTTGAACCATTCCTGTGACACTAGTTATAGATTCCGATGCTTCACTTCAGGTTTACTGTTCCCTTGGACCTTCTTATTGACGATAAAACACAGACATTGCATCGGAATTAAATAGAAAAGGCACAATGCCGACCAAAGTACAAGAAGACTGACTCTTCTTACTGTCTATGGTTTGAACCATTCCTCTGACGCTAGTTACAGATTACGATGCTTCACTTCAGGTTTACTATATCCCTCTGACCTTCTTATTGACGATGAAACACAGAAACTGCATCGGAATTAAATAGAAAAGGCACAATGCCGACTTAAGTACATGGAGACTGACTCTTCCTACTGTCTATGTTTTGAACCATTCCTGTGACCCTAGTTATAGATTCCGATGCTTCACTTCAGGTTCACTGTATCCCTTGGTAGTTCTTATTGACGATGAAACACAGAAATTGCATCGGAATTAAATTGAAAAGGCACAATGCCGACTTAAGTACAATAAGACTGACTCTTCTTACTGACTATGTTTTGAACCATTCCTGTGACGCTAGTTATAGTTTCCGATGCTACACTTCAGATTTACTGTATCCCTCTGACCTACTTATTGACGATGAAACACAGAAATTGAATCGGAATTAAAGAAAAAAGGCACAATGCCGCCTTAAGTACAAGGAGACTGACTCTTCTTACTGACTGTTTTGAACCATTCCTGTGACACTAGTTATAGATTGCGATGCTTTACTTCAGGTTTACTGTATCCCTCTAACCTTCTTATTGACGATGAAACACAGAAATTGCATCGGAATTAAATACAAAATGCACAATGCCGACTTAAGTACAAGAAGACTGACCCTTCTTACTGACTATGTTTGAACCATTCCTGTGACACTAGTTATAGATTCCGATGCTTCACTTCAGGTTTACTGTATCCCTCTTACCTTCTTATTGACGATGAAACACAGAAATTGCTTCTTAATTAAATACAAAAGGGACAATGCTGACGTAAGTACAAGAAGACTGACTCTTCTTACTGTCTCTGTTTTGAACCATTCCTGTGAACTAGTTATAGATTACGATGCTTCACTTCAGGTTTACTGTATCCCTATAACCTTCTTATTGACGAGGAATCACAGAAATTACATCGGAATTAAATACAAAAGGCACAATGCCGACTTAAGTACAAGAAGACTGACTCTTCTTTTTGTCTATGTTTTGAACTATTCCTGTGACACTAGTTATAGATTCCGATGCTTCACTTCAAGCTTACGGTATCCCTTGGACCTTCTTTTTGACGATGAAACACAGAAATGGCATCGGAATTAATAACAAAAGGCACAATGCCAACTTAAGTAAAAGAAGACTGACTCTTCTTACTGTCTATGTTTTGAACCATTCCTGTGACACTAGTTACAGATTACGATGCTTCACTTAAGGTTTACTGTATCCCTCTGACCTGCTTATTGACGATGAAACACAGAAATTGCATCGGAATTAAATACAAAAGGCACAATGCCGACTTAAGGACAAGAAGACTGACTCTTCGTATTGACTATGTTTGAACCATTCCTGTGACACTAGTTATGGCTTACGATGCTTCACTTCAGGTTTACTGTATCCCTCTGACCTTCTAATTGACGATGAAACACAGAAATTGCATCGGATTTAAATAGAAAAGGCACAAAGCCGACTTAAGTACAAGAAGACTGACTCTTCTTACTGTCTGTGTTTTGAACCATTCTTGTGACACTAGTTATAGATTCCGATGTTTCACTTCAGGTTTACTGTATCCCTGTGCCCTTCTAATTGACGATGAAACACAGAAATTGCATCGGCATTAAATACAAAAGTCACAATGCCGACTTTAGTACAAGAAGACTGACTCTTCTTACTGACTGCTTTGAACCATTCCTGTGACACTAGTTATAGATTCCGATGCTTCACTTCAGATTTACTGTTTCCCTCTGACCTTCTTATTGACGATGAAACACAGAAATTGCATCGGAATGAAATACAAAGGGCACAATGCCGACTTAAGTACAAGAAGACTGACTCTTCTTACTGACTATATTTTGAACCATTCCTGTGACACTAGTTATAGATTCCGATGCTTCACTTCAGGTTTACTGTATCCCTCTGACCTTCTTATTGACGATGAGACACAGAAATTGCATCTTAATTAAATACAAAAGGCACAATGCTGACGTAAGTACAAGAAGACTGACTCTTATTACTGTCTCTGTTTTGAACCATTCCTGTGACACTAGTTATAGATTCCGATGCTTCACTTCAGGTTTACTGTATCCCTTTGTCCCTCTTATTGACGATGAAACACAGAAAGTGCATCAGAATTAAACAGAAAAAGGCACAATGCCGACTTAAGTTACAGAAGACTGACTCTCCCTTTTGTCTATGATTGGAACCATTCCTGTGACACAAGTTATAGATTCCGATGCTTCACTTCAGGTTTACTGTATCCCTTGGATCTTCTTATTGACGATGAAACACAGATAGTGCATCGGAGTTAAATACAAAAGGCACAATGCCGACTTAAGTACAAGAAGACTGACTCTTCCTACTGTCTATGTTTTGAACCATTCCTGTGACACTAGTTATAGATTCCGATCCTTCACTTCAGGTTTACTGTTTCCCTCTGACCTTCTTTTCGACGATGAAACACAGATATTGGATCGGACTTAATTGCAAAAGGCACAATGCCGACTTAAGTACAAGAAGACTGATTCTTCTTACTGTCTATGATTTGAACCATTCCTGTGACACTAGTTACAGATTCCGATGCTTCACTTAAGGTTTACTGTATCCCTCTGACCTTCTTATTGACGATGAAACACAGAAATTGCATCGGAATTAAATACAAAAGGCACAATGCCGACTTAAGAACAAGAAGACCGACTCTTCGTACTGACTATGTTTGAATCATTCCTGTGACACTAGTTATAGATTCCGATGCTTCGCTTCAGGTTTACTGTATCCCTCTGACCTTCTAATTGACGATGAAACACAGAAATTGCATCGGAATTAAATACAAAAGGCACAATGCCGACTTGAGTACAAGAAGACTGACTCTACTGACTGACTGTTTTGAACCATTCCTGTGACACTAGTTATAGATTCGGAAGCTTCACTTCAGGTTTACTGTTCCCTCTGACCTTCTTATTGACGATGAAACACAGAAATTGCATCGGAATTAAATACAAAGGGCACAATGCCGACTTAAGTACAAGAAGACTGACTCTTCTTACTGACTATGTTTTGAACCATTCCTGTGACACTAGTTATAGATTCCGATGCTTCACTTAAGGTTTACTGTATCCCTCTGACCTTCTTATTGACGATGAAACACAGAAATTACATCTTAACTAAATACAAAGGCACAATGCTGACGTAAGTACAAGAAGACTGACTCTTCTTACTGTCTCTGTTTTGAACCATTCCTGTGACACTAGTTATAGATTCCGATGCTTCACTTCAGGTTTACTGTATCCCTATGACCTTCTAATTGACGATGAATCACAGAAATTGCATCGGAATTAAATACAAAAGGCACAATGCCGACTTAAGTACAAGAAGACTGACTTTTCTTTTTGACTATGTTTTGAACCATTCCTGTGACACTAGTTATAGATTCCGATGCTTCACTTCAGGTTTACTGTATCCCTCTTACCTTCTAATTGACGATGAAACACAGAAATTGCATCGAATTTAAATAGAAAAGGCACAATGCCGACTTATGTACAAGAAGACTGACTCTTCTTACTGTCTATGATTTGAACCATTCCTGTGACACTAGTTATAGATTCCGATGCTTCACTTCAGGTTTACTGTATCCTTTGGACCTTCTTATTGACGATGAAACACAGATATTGCATCGGAATTAAATAGAAAAAGCACAATGCCGACCTAAGTACAGGAAGACTGACTCTTCTTACTGTCTATGGTTTGAACCATTCCTGTGACGCTAGTTACAGATTACGATGCTCCACTTCAGGTTAATGTATCCCTCTGACCTTCTTTTTGACGATGAAACACAGTAATTGCACCGGAATTAAATACAAAAGGCACAATGCCGACTTAAGTACAAGAAGACTGACTCTCCTTACTGTCTATGCTTTGAACCATTCCTGTGACACTAGATATAGATTCCGATGCTTCACTTCAGGTTTGCTATATCCCTTGGACCTTCTTATTGACGATGAAACACAGAAATTGCATCGGAATAAAATAGAAAAGGCACAAAGCCGACTTAAGTACAAGAAGACTGACTCTTCATACTGACTATGATTTGAACCATTCCTGTGACACTAGTTATAGATTCCGATGCTTCACTTCAGGTTTGCTATATCCCTTGGACCTTCTTATTGACGATGAAACACAGAAATTGCATCGGAATTAAATACAAAAGGCACAATGCCGACTTGAGTACAAGAAGACTGACTCTACTGACTGACTGTTTTGAACCATTCCTGTGACACTAGTTATAGATTCGGAAGCTTCACTTCAGGTTTACTGTTCCCTCTGACCTTCTTATTGACGATGAAACACAGAAATTGCATCGGAATTAAATACAAAGGGCACAATGCCGACTTAAGTACAAGAAGACTGACTCTTCTTACTGACTATGTTTTGAACCATTCCTGTGACACTAGTTATAGATTCCGATGCTTCACTTAAGGTTTACTGTATCCCTCTGACCTTCTTATTGACGATGAAACACAGAAATTACATCTTAACTAAATACAAAAGGCACAATGCTGACGTAAGTACAAGAAGACTGACTCTTCTTACTGTCTCTGTTTTGAACCATTCCTGTGACACTAGTTATAGATTCCGATGCTTCACTTCAGGTTTACTGTATCCCTATGACCTTCTAATTGACGATGAATCACAGAAATTGCATCGGAATTAAATACAAAAGGCACAATGCCGACTTAAGTACAAGAAGACTGACTTTTCTTTTTGACTATGTTTTGAACCATTCCTGTGACACTAGTTATAGATTCCGATGCTTCACTTCAGGTTTACTGTATCCCTCTTACCTTCTAATTGACGATGAAACACAGAAATAGCATCGAATTTAAATAGAAAAGGCACAATGCCGACTTATGTACAAGAAGACTGACTCTTCTTACTGTCTATGATTTGAACCATTCCTGTGACACTAGTTATAGATTCCGATGCTTCACTTCAGGTTTACTGTATCCTTTGGACCTTCTTATTGACGATGAAACACAGATATTGCATCGGAATTAAATAGAAAAAGCACAATGCCGACCTAAGTACAGGAAGACTGACTCTTCTTACTGTCTATGGTTTGAACCATTCCTGTGACGCTAGTTACAGATTACGATGCTCCACTTCAGGTTAATGTATCCCTCTGACCTTCTTTTTGACGATGAAACACAGTAATTGCACCGGAATTAAATACAAAAGGCACAATGCCGACTTAAGTACAAGAAGACTGACTCTTCTTACTGACTGTTTTGAACGATTCCTGTGACACTAGTTATAGATTCCGATGCTTCACTTCAGGTTTACTGTATCCCTCTGACCTTCATATTGACGTTGAAACACAGAAATTGCATCGGAATTAAATACAAATGGAACAATGCCGACTTAAGTACAAGAAGACTGACTCTCCTTACTGTCTATGCTTTGAACCATTCCTGTGACACTAGATATAGATTCCGATGCTTCACTTCAGGTTTGCTATATCCCTTGGACCTTCTTATTGACGATGAAACACAGAAATTGCATCGGAATAAAATAGAAAAGGCACAAAGCCGACTTAAGTACAAGAAGACTGACTCTTCTTACTGACTATGATTTGTACCATTCCTGTGACACTAGTTATAGATTCCGATGCTTCACTTCAGGTTTACTGTATCCCTCTGACCTTCTTATTGACGATGAAACACAGAAATTGCATCGAAATTAAATAGAAAAGGCACAATGCCGACTTAAGTACAAGAAGACTGACTCTTCTTCTTGACTATGTTTTGAACCATTCCTGTGACACTAGTTATAGATTCCGTTGCTTCGTTTCAGGTTTACTGTATCCCTCTGACCTTCTTATTGACTATGAAACACGGAAATTGCATCGGAATTAAATAGAAAAGGCACAATGCCGACTTATGTACAAGAAGACTGACTCTTCTTACTGTCTATGCTTTGAACCATTCCTGTGACACTAGTTATAGATTCCGATGCTACACTTCAGGTTTACTCTATCCCTAGGACCTTCTTATTGACGATGAGACACAGAAATTGCATCTTAATTAAATACAAAAGGCACAATGCTGACGTAAGTACAAGAAGACTGACTCTTCTTACTGTCTCTGTTTTGAACCATTCCTGTGACACTAGTTATGGATTCCGATGCTTCACTTCAGGTTTACTGTATCCCTTTGACCCTCTTATTGACGATGAAACACAGAAAGTGCATCGGAATTAAACAGAAAAGGCACAATGCCGACCTAAGTACAGGAAGACTGACTCTCCCTACTGTCTATGATTGGAACCATTCCTGTGACACAAGTTATAGATTCCGATGCTTCATTTCAGGTTTACTGTATCCCTTGGATCTTCTTATTGACGATGAAACACAGATAGTGCATCGGAGTTAAATACAAAAGGCACAATGCCGACTTAAGTACAAGAAGACTGACTCTTCCTACTGTCTATGTTTTGAACCATTCCTGTGACACTAGTTATAGATTCCGATGCTTCACTTCAAGTTTACTGTATCCCTCTGACCTTCTTATTGACGTTGAAACACAGAAATTGCATCTTAATTAAATAGAAAAGGCACAATGATGACGTAAGTACAAGAAGACTGACTCTTTTTAATGTCTATGTTTTGAACCATTCCTGTGACACTAGTTATTGATTCCGATGCTTCACTTCTGGTTTACTGTATCCCTCTGACCTTCTAATTGATGTTGAAACACAGAAATTGCATCGGAATTAAATACAAAAGGCACAATGCCGACTTAAGTACAAGAAGACGGACTCTACTAACTGACTGTTTTGAACCTTTCCTGTGACACTAGTTATAGATTCCGATGCTTCACCTCAGGTTTACTGTATCCCTCTGACCTTCTTATTGACGATGAAACACAGAAATTGCATCGGAATTAAATACAAAGGGAACAATGCCGACTTAAGTACAAGAAGACTGACTCTTCTTACTGACTATGCTTTGAACCAATCCTGTGACACTAGTTATAGATTCCGATTCTTCACTTTAGGTTTACTGTATCCCTCTGACCTTCTTATTGACGTTGAAACACAGAAATTGCATCTTAATTAAATACAAAAGGCACAATGATGACGTAAGTACAAGAAGACTGACTCTTCTTACTGTCTCTGTTTTCAACCATTCCTGTGACACTAGTTATAGATTCCGATGCTTCACTTCAGGTTTACTGTATCCCTATGACCTTCTTATTTACGATGAATCACAGAAATTGCATCGGAATTAAATACAAAAGGCACAATGCCGACTTAAGTACAAGAAGACTGACTCTTCTTTTTGTCTATGATTTGAACCATTCCTGTGACACTAGTTATAGATTCCGATGCTTCACTTCAGGTTTACTGTTCCCTTGGACCTTCTTATTGACGATAAAACACAGACATTGCATCGGAATTAAATAGAAAAGGCACAATGCCGACCAAAGTACAAGAAGACTGACTCTTCTTACTGTCTATGGTTTGAACCATTCCTCTGACGCTAGTTACAGATTACGATGCTTCACTTCAGGTTTACTATATCCCTCTGACCTTCTTATTGACGATGAAACACAGAAACTGCATCGGAATTAAATAGAAAAGGCACAATGCCGACTTAAGTACATGGAGACTGACTCTTCCTACTGTCTATGTTTTGAACCATTCCTGTGACCCTAGTTATAGATTCCGATGCTTCACTTCAGGTTCACTGTATCCCTTGGTAGTTCTTATTGACGATGAAACACAGAAATTGCATCGGAATTAAATTGAAAAGGCACAATGCCGACTTAAGTACAATAAGACTGACTCTTCTTACTGACTATGTTTTGAACCATTCCTGTGACGCTAGTTATAGTTTCCGATGCTACACTTCAGATTTACTGTATCCCTCTGACCTACTTATTGACGATGAAACACAGAAATTGAATCGGAATTAAAGAAAAAAGGCACAATGCCGCCTTAAGTACAAGGAGACTGACTCTTCTTACTGACTGTTTTGAACCATTCCTGTGACACTAGTTATAGATTGCGATGCTTTACATCAGGTTTACTGTATCCCTCTAACCTTCTTATTGACGATGAAACACAGAAATTGCATCGGAATTAAATACAAAATGCACAATGCCGACTTAAGTACAAGAAGACTGACCCTTCTTACTGACTATGTTTGAACCATTCCTGTGACACTAGTTATAGATTCCGATGCTTCACTTCAGGTTTACTGTATCCCTCTTACCTTCTTATTGACGATGAAACACAGAAATTGCTTCTTAATTAAATACAAAAGGGACAATGCTGACGTAAGTACAAGAAGACTGACTCTTCTTACTGTCTCTGTTTTGAACCATTCCTGTGAACTAGTTATAGATTACGATGCTTCACTTCAGGTTTACTGTATCCCTATAACCTTCTTATTGACGAGGAATCACAGAAATTACATCGGAATTAAATACAAAAGGCACAATGCCGACTTAAGTACAAGAAGACTGACTCTTCTTTTTGTCTATGTTTTGAACTATTCCTGTGACACTAGTTATAGATTCCGATGCTTCACTTCAAGCTTACGGTATCCCTTGGACCTTCTTTTTGACGATGAAACACAGAAATGGCATCGGAATTAATAACAAAAGGCACAATGCCAACTTAAGTAAAAGAAGACTGACTCTTCTTACTGTCTATGTTTTGAACCATTCCTGTGACACTAGTTACAGATTCCGATGCTTCACTTAAGGTTTACTGTATCCCTCTGACCTGCTTATTGACGATGAAACACAGAAATTGCATCGGAATTAAATACAAAAGGCACAATGCCGACTTAAGGACAAGAAGACTGACTCTTCGTACTGACTATGTTTGAACCATTCCTGGGACACTAGTTATGGCTTACGATGCTTCACTTCAGGTTTACTGTATCCCTCTGACCTTCTAATTGACGATGAAACACAGAAATTGCATCGGATTTAAATAGAAAAGGCACAATGCCGACTTAAGTACAAGAAGACTGACTCTTCTTACTGTCTGTGTTTTGAACCATTCTTGTGACACTAGTTATAGATTCCGATGTTTCACTTCAGGTTTACTGTATCCCTGTGCCCTTCTAATTGACGATGAAACACAGAAATTGCATCGGCATTAAATACAAAAGTCACAATGCCGACTTTAGTACAAGAAGACTGACTCTTCTTACTGACTGCTTTGAACCATTCCTGTGACACTAGTTATAGATTCCGATGCTTCACTTCAGATTTACTGTTTCCCTCTGACCTTCTTATTGACGATGAAACACAGAAATTGCATCGGAATGAAATACAAAGGGCACAATGCCGACTTAAGTACAAGAAGACTGACTCTTCTTACTGACTATATTTTGAACCATTCCTGTGACACTAGTTATAGATTCCGATGCTTCACTTCAGGTTTACTGTATCCCTCTGACCTTCTTATTGACGATGAGACACAGAAATTGCATCTTAATTAAATACAAAAGGCACAATGCTGACGTAAGTACAAGAATACTGACTGTTCTTACTGTCTCTGTTTTGAACCATTCCTGTGACACTAGTTATAGATTCCGATGCTTCACTTCAGGTTTACTGTATCCCTTTGTCCCTCTTATTGACGATGAAACACAGAAAGTGCATCAGAATTAAACAGAAAAAGGCACAATGCCGACTTAAGTTACAGAAGACTGACTCTCCCTTTTGTCTATGATTGGAACCATTCCTGTGACACAAGTTATAGATTCCGATGCTTCACTTCAGGTTTACTGTATCCCTTGGATCTTCTTATTGACGATGAAACACAGATAGTGCATCGGAGTTAAATACAAAAGGCACAATGCCGACTTAAGTACAAGAAGACTGACTCTTCCTACTGTCTATGTTTTGAACCATACCTGTGACACTAGTTATAGATTCCGATCCTTCACTTCAGGTTTACTGTTTCCCTCTGACCTTCTTTTCGACGATGAAACACAGATATTGGATCGGACTTAATTGCAAAAGGCACAATGCCGACTTAAGTACAAGAAGACTGATTCTTCTTACTGTCTATGATTTGAACCATTCCTGTGACACTAGTTACAGATTCCGATGCTTCACTTAAGGTTTACTGTATCCCTCTGACCTTCTTATTGACGATGAAACACAGAAATTGCATCGGAATTAAATACAAAAGGCACAATGCCGACTTAAGAACAAGAAGACCGACTCTTCGTACTGACTATGTTTGAATCATTCCTGTGACACTAGTTATAGATTCCGATGCTTCGCTTCAGGTTTACTGTATCCCTCTGACCTTCTAATTGACGATGAAACACAGAAATTGCATCGGAATTAAATACAAAAGGCACAATGCCGACTTGAGTACAAGAAGACTGACTCTACTGACTGACTGTTTTGAACCATTCCTGTGACACTAGTTATAGATTCGGAAGCTTCACTTCAGGTTTACTGTTCCCTCTGACCTTCTTATTGACGATGAAACACAGAAATTGCATCGGAATTAAATACAAAGGGCACAATGCCGACTTAAGTACAAGAAGACTGACTCTTCTTACTGACTATGTTTTGAACCATTCCTGTGACACTAGTTATAGATTCCGATGCTTCACTTAAGGTTTACTGTATCCCTCTGACCTTCTTATTGACGATGAAACACAGAAATTACATCTTAACTAAACACAAAAGGCACAATGCTGACGTAAGTACAAGAAGACTGACTCTTCTTACTGTCTCTGTTTTGAACCATTCCTGTGACACTAGTTATAGATTCCGATGCTTCACTTCAGGTTTACTGTATCCCTATGACCTTCTAATTGACGATGAATCACAGAAATTGCATCGGAATTAAATACAAAAGGCACAATGCCGACTTAAGTACAAGAAGACTGACTTTTCTTTTTGACTATGTTTTGAACCATTCCTGTGACACTAGTTATAGATTCCGATGCTTCACTTCAGGTTTACTGTATCCCTCTTACCTTCTAATTGACGATGAAACACAGAAATTGCATCGAATTTAAATAGAAAAGGCACAATGCCGACTTATGTACAAGAAGACTGACTCTTCTTACTGTCTATGATTTGAACCATTCCTGTGACACTAGTTATAGATTCCGATGCTTCACTTCAGGTTTACTGTATCCTTTGGACCTTCTTATTGACGATGAAACACAGATATTGCATCGTAATTAAATAGAAAAAGCACAATGCCGACCTAAGTACAGGAAGACTGACTCTTCTTACTGTCTATGGTTTGAACCATTCCTGTGACGCTAGTTACAGATTACGATGCTCCACTTCAGGTTAATGTATCCCTCTGAACTTCTTTTTGACGATGAAACACAGTAATTGCACCGGAATTAAATACAAAAGGCACAATGCCGACTTAAGTACAAGAAGACTGACTCTTCTTACTGACTGTTTTGAACGATTCCTGTGACACTAGTTATAGATTCCGATGCTTCACTTCAGGTTTACTGTATCCCTCTGACCTTCATATTGACGTTGAAACACAGAAATTGCATCGGAATTAAATACAAATGGAACAATGCCGACTTAAGTACAAGAAGACTGACTCTCCTTACTGTCTATGCTTTGAACCATTCCTGTGACACTAGATATAGATTCCGATGCTTCACTTCAGGTTTGCTATATCCCTTGGACATTCTTATTGTCGATGAAACACAGAAATTGCATCGGAATAAAATAGAAAAGACACAAAGCCGACTTAAGTACAAGAAGACTGACTCTCCTTACTGACTATGATTTGAACCATTCCTGTGACACTAGTTATAGATTCCGATGCTTCACTTCAGGTTTACTGTATCCCTCTGACCTTCTTATTGACGATGAAACACAGAAATTGCATCGAAATTAAATAGAAAAGGCACAATGCCGACTTAAGTACAAGAAGACTGACTCTTCTTCTTGACTATGTTTTGAACCATTCCTGTGACACTAGTTATAGATTCCGTTGCTTCGTTTCAGGTTTACTGTATCCCTCTGACCTTCTTATTGACTATGAAACACGGAAATTGCATCGGAATTAAATAGAAAAGGCACAATGCCGACTTATGTACAAGAAGACTGACTCTTCTTACTGTCTATGCTTTGAACCATTCCTGTGACACTAGTTATAGATTCCGATGCTACACTTCAGGTTTACTCTATCCCTAGGACCTTCTTATTGACCATGAAACACAGATATTGCATCGGAACTAAATACAAAAGGCACAATGCCGACATAAATACAAGAAGACTGACTATTATTTTTGTCTATGTTTTGAACCATTCCTGTGACACTAGTTATAGATTCCAATGCTTCACTTCAAGTTTACTGTATCCCTTGGACCTTCTTATTGGCGATGAAACACAGAAATTGCATCGGAATTAAATACAAAGGGAACAATGCCGACTTAAGTACAAGAAGACTGACTCTTCTTACTGACTATGCTTTGAACCATTGCTGTGACACTAGTTATAGATTCCGATTCTTCACTTCAGGTTTACTGTATCCCTGTGACCTTCTTATTGACGTTGAAACACAGAAATTGCATCTTAATTAAATACAAAAGGCACAATGATGACGTAAGTACAAGAAGACTGACTCTTCTTACTGTCTCTGTTTTGAACCATTCCTGTGACACTAGTTATAGATTCCGATGCTTGACTTCAGGTTTACTGTATCCCTATGACCTTCTTATTGACGATGAATCACAGAAATTGGATCGGAATTAAATACAAAAGGCACAATGCCGACTTAAGTACAAGAAGAATGACTCTTCTTTTTGTCTATGATTTGAACCATTCCTGTGACACTAGTTATAGATTCCGATGCTTCACTTCAGGTTTACTGTATCCCTTGGACCTTCTTATTGACGATAAAACACAGATATTGCATTGGAATTAAATAGAAAAAACACAATGCCGACCAAAGTACAAGAAGACTGACTCTTCTTACTGTCTATGGTTTGAACCATTCCTGTGACGCTAGTTACAGATTACGATGCTTCACTTCAGGTTTACTATATCCCTCTGACCTTCTTATTGACGATGAAACACAGAAATTGCGTCGGAATTAAATAGAAAAGGCACAATGCCGACTTAAGTACATGAAGACTGACTCTTCCTACTGTCTATGTTTTGAACCATTCCTGTGACCCTAGTTATAGATTCCGATGCTTCACTTCAGGTTCACTGTATCCCTTGGACGTTCTTATTGACGATGAAACACAGAAATTGCATCGGAATTAAATTGAAAAGGCACAATGCCGACTTAAGTACAATAAGACTGACTCTTCTTACTGACTATGTTTTGAACCATTCCTGTGACGCTAGTTATAGTTTCCGATGCTACACTTCAGATTTACTGTATCCCTCTGACCTACTTATTGACGATGAAACACAGAAATTGAATCGGAATTAAAGAAAAAAGGCACAATGCCGCCTTAAGTACAAGGAGACTGACTCTTCTTACTGACTGTTTTGAACCATTCCTGTGACACTAGTTATAGATTCCGATGCTTTACTTTAGGTTTACTGTATCCCTCTAAACTTCTTATTGACGATGAAACACAGAAATTGCATCGGAATTAAATACAAAATGCACAATGCCGACTTAAGTACAAGAAGACTGACTCTTCTTACTGACTATGTTTGAACCATTCCTGTGACACTAGTTATAGATTCCGATGCTTCACTTCAGGTTTACTGTATCCCTCTGACCTTCTTATTGACGATGAAACACAGAAATTGCTTCTTAATTAAATACAAAAGGCACAATGCTGACGTAAGTACAAGAAGACTGACTCTTCCTACTGTCTATGTTTTGAACCATTCCTGTGACCCTAGTTATAGAGTCCGATGCTTCACTTCAGGTTCACTGTATCCCTTAAACGTTCTTATTCACGATGAAACACAGAAATTGCATCGGAATTAAATTGAAAAGGCACAATGCCGACTTAAGTACAATAAGACTGACTCTTCTTACTGACTATGTTTTGAACCATTCCTGTGGCACTAGTTATAGATTCCGATGCTTCACTTCAGGTTTACTGTATCCCTCTGACCTTCTAATTAACGATGAAACACAGAAATTGCATCGGAATTCGATACAAAAGGCACAATGCCGACTTTAGTACAAGAAGACTGACTCTACTTACTGACTGTTTTGAAGCATTCCTGTGACACTAGTTATAGATTCCGATGCTTCACTTCAGGTTTACTGTTTCCCTCTGACCTTCTTATTGACGATGAAACACAGAAATTGCATCGGAATTAAATACAAAGAGCACAATGCCGACTTAAGTACAAGAAGACTGACTCTTCTTACTGACTATGTTTTGAACCATTCCTGTGACACTAGTTATAGATTCCGATGCTTCACTTCAGGTTTACTGTATCCCTCTGACCTTCTTATTGACGATGAAACACAGAAATTGCATCTTAATTAAATACAAAAGGCACAATGCTGACGTAAGTACAAGAAGACTGACTCTTCTTACTGTCTCTGTTTTGAACCATTCCTGTGACACTAGTTATAGATTCCGATACTTCACTTCAGGTTTACTGTATCCCTAAGACCTTCTTATTGACGATGAATCACAGAAATTGCATCGGAATTAAATACAAAAGGCACAATGCCGACTTAAGTACAAGAAGACTGACTCTTCTTTTTGTCTTTGTTTTGAACCATTCCTGTGACACTAGTTATAGATTCCGATGCTTCACTTCAAGTTTACGGTATCCCTTGGACCTTCTTTTTGACGATGAAACACAGAAATTGCATCGGAATTAATAACAAAAGGCACAATGCCAACTTAAGTAAAAGAAGACTGACTCTTCTTACTGTCTATGTTTTGAACCATTCCTGTGACACTAGTAACAGATTCCGATGCTTCACTTAAGGTTTACTCTATCCCTTTGACCTTCTTATTGACGATGAAACACAGAAATTGCATCGGAATTAAATACAAATGGCACAACGCCGACTTAAGAACAAGAAGACTGACTCTTCGTACTGACTATGTTTGAACCATTCCTGTGACACTAGTTATGGCTTCCGATGCTTCACTTCAGGTTTACTGTATCCCTCTGACCTTCTAATTGACGATGAAACACAGAAATTGCATCGGATTTAAATAGAAAAGGCACAATGCCGACTTAAGTACAAGAAGACTGACTCTTCTTACTGTCTATGTTTTGAACCATTCTTGTGACACTAGTTATGGATTCCGATGTTTCACTTCAGGTTTACTGTATCCCTCTGCCCTTCTAATTGACGATGAAACACAGAAATTGCATCGGAATTAAATACAAAAGTCACAATGCCGACTTTAGTATAATAAGACTGACTCTTCTTACTCTCTGTTTTGAACCATTCCTGTGACACTAGTTATAGATTCCGATGCTTCACTTCACGTTTACTGTTTCCCTCGGACCTTCTTATTGACGATGAAACACAGAAATTGCATCGGAATTAAATACAAAAGTCACAATGTCAACTTTAGTACAAGAAGACTGACTCTTCTTACTCTCTGTATTGAACCATTCCTGTGACACTAGTTATAGATTCCGATGCTTCACTTCAGGTTTACTGTTTCCCTCTGACCTTCTTATTGACGATGAAACACAGAAATTGCATCGGAATTAAATACAAAGGGCACAATGCCGACTTAAGTACAAGAAGACTGGCTCTTCTTACTGACTATATTTTGAACCATTCCTGTGTCACTAGTTATAGATTCCGATGCTTCACTTCAGGTTTCCTGTATCCCTCTGACCTTCTTATTGACGATGATACACAGAAATTGCATCTTAATTAAATACAAAAGGCACAATGCTGACGTAAGTACAAGAAGACTGACTCTTCTTACTGTCTCTGTTTTGAACCATTCCTGTGACACTAGTTATAGATTCCGATGCTTCACTTCAGGTTTACTTTATCCCTATGACCTTCTTATTGACGATGAATCACAGAAATTGCATCGGAATTAAATACAAAAGGCACAATGCCGACTTAAGTACAAGATGACTGACTCTTCTTTTTGTCTATGTTTTGAACCATTCCTGTGACACTAGTTATAGATTCCGATGCTTCACTTCATGTTGACTGTATCCCTCTGACCTTCTAATTGACGATGAAACACAGAAATTGCATCGAATTTAAATAGAAAAGGCACAATGCCGACTTATGTACAAGAAGACTGACTCTTCTTACTGTCCATGATTTGAACCATTCCTGTGACACTAGTTATAGATTCCGATGCTTCACTTCAGGTCTACTGTATCCTTTGGACATTCTTATTGACGATGAAACACAGATATTGCATCGGAATTAAATAGAAAAAGCACAATGCCGACCTAAGTACAGGAAGACTGACTCTTCTTACTGACTATGATTTGAACCATTCCTGTGACACTAGTTATATATTCCGATGCTTCACTTCAGGTTTACTGTATCCCTCTGACCTTCTTATTGACGATGAAACACAGAAATTGCATCGGAATTAAATAGAAAAGCACAATGTGTACTTAAGTACATGAAGACTGACTCTTCTTACTGTCTATGTTTTGAACCATTCCTGTGACCCTAGTTATAGAGTCCGATGCTTCACTTCAGGTTCACTGTATCCCTTAAACGGTCTTATTCACGATGAAACACAGAAATTGCATCGGAATTAAATTGAAAAGGCACAATGCCGACTCAAGTACACTAAGACTGACTCTTCTTACTGACTATGCTTTGAACCATTCCTGTGACGCTAGTTACAGATTCCGATGCTTCACTTCAGGTTTACTGTATCTCTTGGACCTTCTTATTGACGATGAAACACAGAAATTGCATCGGAATTAAATACAAAAGGCACAATGCCGACTTAAGTACAAGAAGACTGACTCTTCTTACTGACTATGTTTTGAACCATTCCTGTGGCACTAGTTATAAATTCCGATGCTTCACTTCAGGTTTACTGTATCCCTCTGCCCTTCTTGTTGGCGATGAAACACAGAAATTGCATCGGAATTAAATACAAAAGGCACAATGCCGACTTAAGTACAAGAAGACTGACTCTTCTTACTGTCTATGTTTTGAACCATTCTTGTGACACTAGTTATAGATTCCGATGCTTCACTTCAGGTTTACTGTATCCCTCTGACCTTCTAATTGACGATGAAACACAGAAATTGCATCGGAATTAAATACAAAAGGCACAATGCCGACTTAAGTACAAGAAAACTGGCTCTTCGTACTGACTATGTTTGAACCATCCCTGTGACATTAGTTATAGATTCCGATGCTTCACTTCAGGTTTACTGTATCCCTCTGACCTTCTAATTGACGATGAAACACAGAAATTGCATCGGATTTAAATAGAAAAGGCACAATGTCGACTTAAGTACAAGAAGACTGACTGTCCTTGCTGTCTATGCTTTGAACCATTCCTGTGACACTAGTTATAGATTCCGATGCTTCACTTCTGGTTTACTGTATCCCTCTGACCTTCTAATTGACGATGAAACACAGAAATTGCATCGGAATTAAATACAAAAGGCACAATGCCGACTTTAGTACAAGAAGACTGACTCTACTTACTGACTGTTTTGAACCATTCCTGTGACACTAGTTATAGATTCCGATGCGTCACTTCAGGTTTACTGTTTCCCTCTGACCTTCTTATTGACGATGAAACACAGAAATTGCATCGGAATTAAATACAAAGAGCACAATGCCGACTTAAGTACAAGAAGACTGACTCTTCTTACTGTGAATGTTTTGAACCATTCCTGTGACACTAGTTATAGATTCTGATGCTTCACTTCAGGTTTACTGTATCCCTCTGACCTTCTTATTGACGATGAAACACAGATATTGCATCTTAATTAAATACAAAAGGCACAATGCTGACGTAAGTACAAGAAGACTGACTCTTCTTACTGTCTCTGTTTTGAACCATTCCTGTGACACTAGTTATAGATTCCGATACTTCACTTCAGGTTTACTGTATCCCTATGACCTTCTTATTGACAATGAATCACAGAAATTGCATCGGAATTAAATACAAAAGGCACAATGCCGACTTAAGTACAAGAAGACTGACTCTTCTTTTTGTCTATGTTTTGAACCATTCCTGTGACACTAGTTTTAGATTCCGATGCTTCATTTCAAGTTTACTGTATCCTTTGGACATTCTTATTGTCGATGAAACACAGATATTGCATCGGAATTAAATAGAAAAAGCACAATGCCGACCTAAGTACAGGAAGACTGACTCTTCTTACTGTCTATGGTTTGAACCAGTCCTGTGACGCTAGTTACAGATTACGATGCTTCACTTCAGGTTACTGTATCCCTCTGACCTTCTTATTGACGATGAAACACAGAAATTGCATCGGAATTAAATAGAAAAAGCACAATGCCGACTTAAGTACATGAAGACTGACTCTTCCTACTGTCTATGTTCTGAACCATTCCTGTGACCCTAGTTATAGATTCCGATGCTTCACTTCAGGTTCACTGTATCCCTTAAACGTTCTTATTGACGATGAAACACAGAAATTGCATCGGAAATAAATTTAAAAGCACAATGCCGACTTACCTACAGTAAGACTGACTCTTATTACTGACTATGTTTTGAACCATTCCTGTGACGCTAGTTACAGATTCCGATGCTTCACTTCAGGTTTACTGTATCCCTTGGACCTTCTTATTGACGATGAAACACAGAAATTGCATCGGAATTAAATACAAAAGGCACAATGCCGACATAAGTACAAGAAGACTGACTCTTCTTACTGACTATATTTTGAACCATTCCTATGGCACTAGTTATAAATTCCGATGCTTCACTTCAGGTTTACTGTATCCCTCTGACCTTCTTGTTGGCGATGAAACACAGAAATTGCATCGGAATTAAATACAAAAGACACAATGCCGACTTAAGTACAAGAAGACTGACTCTTCCTACTGTCAATGTTTTGAACCATTCCTGTGACACTAGGTATAGTTTCCGGTGCTACACTTCAGGTTTACTGTATCCTTCTGACCTACTTATTGACGATGAAACACGGAAATTGAATCGGTATTAAATACAAAAGGAACAATGCCGACTTAAGTACATGAAGACTGACTCTTCTTACTGACTGTTTTGAACGATTCCTGTGACACTAGTTATAGATTCTGATGCTTCACTTCAGGTTTACTGTATCCCTCTGACCTTCTTATTGACGTTGAAACTCAGAAATTGCATCGGAATTAATTACAAATGGAACAATGCCGATTTAAGTACAAGAAGACTGACTCTCCTTACTGTCTATGCTTTGAACCATTCCTGTGACACTAGATATAGATTCCGATGCTTCACTTCAGGTTTGCTGTATCCCTTGGACCTTCTTATTGACGATGAAACACAGAAATTGCATCGGAATTAAATAGAAAATGCACAATGCCGACTTAAGTACAAGAAGACTGACTCTTCTTACTGACTATGATTTGAACCATTCCTGTGACACTAGTTATAGATTCCGATGCTTCACTTCAGGTTTACTGTATCCCTCTGACCTTCTTATTGACGATGAAACACTGAAATTGCATGGGAATTAAATAGAAAAAGCACAATGTCGGCTTAAGTACAAGAAGACTGACTCTTCTTACTGACTATGATTTGAACCATTCCTTTGACACTAGTTATAGATTCCGATGCTACACTTCAGGTTTACTGTATCCCTCTGACCTTCTAATTGAGGTTGAAACACAGAAATTGCATCGGAATTAAATACAAAAGGCACAATGCCGACTTAAGTACAAGAAGACAGACTCTACTTACTGACAGTTTTGAACCTTTCCTGTGACACTAGTTATAGATTCCGATGCTTCACGTCAGGTTTACTGTATCCCTCTGACCTTCTTATTGACGATGAAACACAGAAATTGCAACGGAATTAAATACAAAGGGCACAATCCCGACAGAAGTACAAGAAGACTGACTCTTCTTACTGACTATATTTTGAACCATTCCTGTGACACTAGTTATAGATTCCGATGCTTCACTTCAGGTTTACTGTATCCCTCTGACCCCCTTATTGACGATGAAACCCAGAAATTGCCTCTGAATTAAATACAAAAGGCACAATGCCGACTTAAGTACAAGAAGACTGACTCTTCTTACTGAATGTTTTGAACCATTCCTGTGACACTAGTTATAGATTCCGATGCTTCACTTCAAGTTTACTGTATCCCTTGGACCTTCTTATTGACGATGAAACACAGAAATTGCATCGGAATTAAATAGAAAAGCACAATGCCGAAGACTGACTCTTTCTACCTTCTACGTTTTGAGCCGTTCCTGTGACACTAGTTATAGATTCCGATGCTTCACTTCAGGTTTACTGTATCCCTCTGACCTTCTTATTGACGATGAAACACAGAAATTGCATTGGAATTAAATAGAAAAGGCACAATGCCGACTTAAGTACAAGAAGACTGACTCTTCTTCCTGACTATGTTTTGAACCATTCCTGTGACACTGGTTATAGATTCCGTTGCTTCGTTTCAGGTTTACTGTATCCCTCTGACCTTCTTATTGACGATGAAACACGGAAATTGCATCGGAATTAAATAGAAAAGGCACAATGCCGACTTATGTACAAGACGACTGACTCTTCTTACTGTCTATGCTTTGAACCATTCCTGTGACACTAGTTATAGATTCCGATGCTTCACTGCAGGTTTACTGTATCCCTTGGACCTTCTTATTGACGATGAAACACAGAAATTGCATCGGAATTAAATAGAAAAGGCACAATGCCGAAGACTGGCTCTTTCTACTGTCTATGTTTTGAACCATTCCTGTGACACTAGTTATAGATTCCGATGCTTCACTTCAGGTTTACTGTATCCCTTGGACGTTCTTATTGACGATGAAACACAGAAATTGCATCGGAATTAAATAGAAAAGGCACAATGCCGACTTAACTACAAGGAGACTGACTCTTCTTACTGACTATGTTTGAACCATTCCTGTGACGCTAGTTACAGATTCCGATGCTTCACTTCAGGTTTACTGTATCCCTTGACCTTCTTATTGACGATGAAACGCAGATATTGTATCGGAATTAAATACAAAAATCACAATGCCGACTTAAGTACAAGAAGACTGACTCTTCCTACTGTCTATGATTTGAACCATTCCTGTGACACTAGTTATAGATTCCGATGCTTCACTTCAGGTTTACTGTATCCCTCTCACCTTCTTTTTGATGATGAAACACAGAAATTGCATCGGAATTAAATACAAAAGGCACAATGCCGACTTAACTACAAGAAGTCTGACTCTTCCTACTGTCTATGTATTGAACGATTCCTGTGACATTATGTATAGATTCCGATGCTTGACTTCAGGTTTACTATATCCTCTCGACCTTCTTATTGGCGACGAAATACAGAAATAGCATCGGAATTAAATAGAAAAAGCACAATGCCGTCTGATGTACAAGAAGACAAACTCTTCCTACTGTCTATGTCTTGAACCATTCCAGTGACACTAGTTATAGATTCCGATGCTTCACTTCATGTTTACTGTATCCCTTGGACCTTATTATTGACGATGGAACACAGAAATTGCATCGGAATTAAATAGAAAAGGCACAATGCCGACATAAGTACAAGATGACTGACTCTTCTTACTGACTGTTTTGAACCATTCCTGTGACACTAGTTATAGATTCCGATGCTTCACTTGAGGGTTACTGTATCCCTTGCACCTTCTTATTGACGATGAAACACAGAAATTGCATCGGAATTAAATAGAAAAGGCACAATGCCGACTTAAGTACAAGAAGAATGACTCTACATACTGTCTTTGTTTTGAACCATTCCTGTGACACAAGTTATAGATTCCGATGCCTCACTTTAGGTTTACTGTATCCCTCTGACCTTCTTTTTGACGATGAAACACAGAAATTGCATCGGAATTAAATACAAAAGGCTCAATGCCGCCTTAAGTACAAGAAGACTGACTCTTCTTACTGTCTATGTTATGAACCATTCCTGTGACACTAGTTATGGATTCCGGTGCTTCACTTCAGGTTTACTGTATCCCTTGGACCTTCTTATTGACGATGAAGCACAGGAATTGCATCGGAATTAAATACAAAAGGCACAATGCCGACTTAAGTACAAGAAGACTGACTCTTCTTACTGACTGCTTTGAACCATTCCTGTGACACTAGTTATAGATTCCGATGCTTCACTTCAGGTTTACTGTATCCCTCTGACCTTCTTATTGACGATGAAACACAGAAATTGCATCGGAATTAAATACAAAAGGCACAATGCCGACTTAAGCAAAAGAAGACTGACTATTCTTACTGACTATGTTTTGATCCATTCCTGTGACACTAGTTATAGATTCCGATGCTTCACTTCAGGTTTACTCTATCCCTACGACTTTCTTATTGACCATGAAACACAGAAATTGCATCGGAACTAAATACAAAAGGCACAATGCCGACTTAAGTACAAAAAGACTGACTCTTCTTACTGTCTATGGTTTGAACCATTCCTGTAACACTAGTTATAGATTCCGATGCCTCACTTCAGGTTTACTGTATCCCTTGGACCTTCTTATTGACGATGAAACACAGAAATTGCTTCGGAATTAAATACAAAAGGCACATTGTCGACTTAAGTACAAGAAGACAGACTCTTCTTACTGACTGTTTTGAACCATTCCTGTGACACTAGTTATAGATTCCGATGCTTCATTTCAGGTTTACTGTATCCCTCGGAACTTCGTATTGCCGATGAAACACAGAAATTGCATCGGAATTAAATACAAAAGGCACAATGCCGACTTAAGTACAAGAAGACTGACTCTTCTTACTGTCTATGTTTTGAACCATTCCTGTGACACTAGTTATAGATTCCGATGCTTCACTTCAGGTTTACTGTATCCCTCAGACCTTCTTATTGACGATGAAACACAGAAATTGCATCGGAATTAAACACAAAAGGCACAATGCCGCCTTTGTACAAGAAGACTGACTCTTCGTACTGACTATGTTTTGAACCATTCATGTGACACTAGTTATAGATTCCGATGCTTCACTTCATGTTTACTGTATCCCTTGGACATTCTTATTGACGATGGAACACAGAAATTCAATCGGAATTAAATAGAAAAGGCACAATGCCGACCTCAGTACAAGAAGACTGACTCTTCTTACTGACTGTTTTGAACCATTCCTGTGACACTAGTTATAGATTACGATGCTTCACTTCAGGTTTACTGTATCCCTTGGACCTTCGTATTGACGATGAAACACAGAAATGACATCGGAATTAGATAGAAAAGGCACAATGCCGACGTAAGTACAAGAAGACTGACTCTTCTTACTGTCTATGTTTGAACCATTCCTGTGACGCTAGTTATAGATTCCGATGCTTCACTTCAGGTTCACTGTATCCCTTGGTCGTTCTTATTGACGATGAAACACAGAAATTGCATCGGAATTAAACTGAAAAGGCACAGTGCCGACTTAAGTCCAATAAGACTGACTCTTCTTACTGACTATGTTTTGAACCGTTCCTGTGACGCTAGTTACAGATTCCGATGCTTCACTTCAGGTTTACTGTATCCCTCTGAATTTCTTGTTGGCGATGAAACACAGAAATTGCATCGGAATTAAATACAAAATGCACAATGCCGACTTAAGTACAAGAAGACTGACTCTCCTTACTGTCTATGTTTTAAACCATTCCTGTAACGCAAGTTACAGATTCCGGTGCTTCACTTCAGGTATACTGTATCCCTCTGACCTTCTTATTGACGATGAAATACAGAAATTGCATCGGAATTAAATACAAAATGCCCAATGCTGAGTTATGTACAAGATAACTGACTCTTCTTACTGGCTATGTGTTGAACCATTCATGTGACACTAGTTATAGATTCCGATGCTTCACTTCAGGTTTACTGTATCCCTTTGACCTTCTTATTGACGATGGAACACAGAAATTGCATCGGAATTAAATAGAAAAGGCACAATACCGTCTTATGTACAAGAAGACAAACTCTTCCTACTGTCTATGTCTTGAATCATTCCTGTGACACTAGTTATAGATTCCGATGCTTCACTTCATGTTTACTGTATCCCTTGGACCTTCTTATTGACGATGGAACACAGAAATTGCATCGGAATTAAATAGAAAAAGCACAATGCCGACCTAAGTACAAGAAGACTGACTCTTCTTACAGACTGCTTTGAACCATTCCTGTGACACTAGTTATAGATTCCGATGCTTCACTTGAGGGTTACTGTATCCCTTGCACCTTCTTATTGACGATGAAACACAGAAATTGCATCGGAATTAAATAGAAAAGGCACAATGCCAACTTAAGTACAAGAAGACTGACTCTTCCTACTGTCTATGTTTTCAACCATTCCTGTGACACTAGTTATAGATTCTGATGCTTCACTTTAGGTTTACTGTATCCCTCTGACCTTCTTTTTGACGATGAAACACAGAAATTGCATCGGAATTAAATACAAAAGGCTCAATGCCGCCTTAAGTACAAGAAGACAAACTCTTCCTACTGTCTATGTCTTGAATCATTCCTGTGACACTAGTTATAGATTCCGATGCTTCACTTCATGTTTACTGTATCCCTTGGACCTTCTTATTGACGATGGAACACAGAAATTGCATCGGAATTAAATAGAAAAAGCACAATGCCGACCTAAGTACAAGAAGACTGACTCTTCTTACAGACTGTTTTGAACCATTCCTGTGACACTAGTTATGGATTCCGATGCTTCACTTGAGGGTTACTGTATCCCTTGCACCTTCTTATTGACGATGAAACACAGAAATTGAATCGGAATTAAATAGAAAAGGCACAATGCCAACTTAAGTACAAGAAGACTGACTCTTCCTACTGTCTATGTTTTGAACCATTCCTGTGACACTAGTTATAGATTCTGATGCTTCACTTTAGGTTTACTGTTTCCCTCTGACCTTCTTTTTGACGATGAAACACAGAAATTGCATCGGAATTAAATACAAAAGGCTCAATGCCGCCTTAAGTACAAGAAGACTGACTCTTCTTACTGTCTATGTTATGAACCATTCCTGTGACACTAGTTATGGATTCCGATGCTTCACTTCAGGTTTACTGTATCCCTTGGACCTTCTTATTGACGATGAAGCACAGAAATTGCATCGGAATTAAATACAAAAGGCACAATGCCGACTTAAGTACAAGAAGACTAACTCTTCTTACTGACTGCTTTGAACCATTCCTGTGACACTAGTTATAGATTCCGATGCTTCACTTCAGGTTTACTGTATCCCTCTGACCTTCTTATTGACGATGAAACACAGAAATTGCATCGGAATTAAATACAAAAGGCACAATGCCGACTTAAGCACAAGAAGACTGACTCTTCTTACTGACTATGTTTTGAAAGATTCCTGTGACACTAGTTATAGATTCCGATGCTTCACTTCAGGTTTACTCTATCCCTGCGACCTTCTTATTGACCATGAAACACAGAAATTGCATCGGAACTAAATACAAAAGGCACAATGCCGACTTAAGTACAAAAAGACTGACTCTTCTTACTGTCTATGGTTTGAACCATTCCTGTGACACTAGTTATAGATTCCGATGCCTCACTTCAGGTTTACTGTATCCCTTGGACCTTCTTATTGACGATGAAACACAGAAATTGCTTCGGAATTAAATACAAAAGGCACAATGCCGACTTAAGTACAAGAAGACTGACTCTTCCTACTGTCTATGTTTTGAACCCTTCCTGTGACACTTGTTATAGATTCCGATGCTTCACTTCAGGTTTACTGTATCCTATGCACCTACTTATTGACGATGAAACACAGAAATTGCATCGAAATTAAATACAAAAGGCACAATGTCGACTTAAGTACAACAAGACTGACCCTTTTTACTGGCTATGTTTTGAACCATTCCTGTGACACTAGTTATAGATTCCGATGCTGCACTTCAGGTTTACTGTATCCCTCAGAGTATCTTATTGACGATGAAACACAGAAATGTCATCGGAATTAGAAAGAAAGGGCACATTGCCGACTTAAGTACAAGGAGACTGACTCTTTATACTGACTATGTTTGAACCATTCCTAGTTACAGATTCCGATGCTTCACTTCAGGTTTACTGTATCCCTTGGACCTTCTTATTGACGATGAAACACAGAAATTGCATCGGAATTAAATACAAAAGGCACAATGCCGACTTAAGTACAATAAGACTGACTCTTCCTACTGACTATGTTTTGAACCATTCCTGTGGCACTAGTTATAAATTCCGATGCTTCACTTCAGGTTTACTGTATCCCTCTGACCTTCTTGTTGGCGATGAAACGCAGAAATTGCATCGGAATTAAATACAAACGGCACAATGCCGACTTAAGTACAAGAAGACTGACTCTTCTTATTGACTGTTTTCAACCATTCCTGTGACACTAGTTATAGATTACGATGCTTCACTTCAGGTTTACTGTATCCCTTTGACCTTCTTATTGACGTTGAAACACAGAAATTGCATCGGAATTAAATACGATTGGAACAATGCCGACTTAAGTACAAGAAGACTGACTCTCCTTACTGTCTATGTTTTGAACCATTCCTGTGACAGTAGATATAGATTCCGATGCTTCACTTCAGGTTTACTGTGTCACTTGGACCTTCTTATTGGCGATGAAACACAGAAATTGCATCGGAATTAAATAGAAAATGCACAATGCCGACTTAAGTACAAGAAGACTGACTCTTCTTACTGTCTATGTTTTAAACCATTCCTGTAACGCAAGTTACAGATTCCGATGCTTCACTTCAGGTATACTGTATCCCTCTGACCTTCTTATTGACGATGAAACACAGAAATTGCATCGGAATTAAATAGAAAAGGCACAATGCCGACTTAAGTACAAGAAGACTGACTCTTCTTCCTGACTATGTTTTGAACCATTCCTGTGACACTAGTTATAGATTCCGTTGCTTCGTTTCAGGTTTACTGTATCCCTCTGACATTCTTATTGACGATGATACACGGAAATTGCATCGAAATTAAATAGAAAAGGCACAATGCCGACTTATGTACAAGAAGACTGACTCTTGTTACTGTCTATGCTTTGAACCATTCCTGTGACACTAGTTATAGATTCCGATGCTTCACATCAGGTTTACTGTATCCCTTGGACCTTCTTATTGACGATGAAACACAGAAATTGCATCGGAATTAAATAGAAAAGGCACAATGCCGTCTTAAGTACAAGAAGACAAACTCTTCCTACTGTCTATGTCTTGAACCATTCATGTGACACTAGTTATAGATTCCGATGCTTCACTTCATGTGTGCTGTATCCCTTGGACCCTCTTATTGACGATGGAACACAGAAATTGCATCGGAATTAAATAGAAAAAGCACAATGCCGACTTATGTACAAGAAGACTGACTCTTCTTACTGTCTATGTTATGAACCATTCCCGTGACACTATTTATAGATTCCGATGCTTCACTTCTGGTTTACAGTATCCCTTGGACCTTCTTATTGACGATGAAGCACAGAAATTGCATCGGAATTAAATACAAAATGCACAATGCCGACTTAAGTACAAGAAGACTGACTCTTCTTACTGACTGCTTTGAACCATTCCTGTGACACTAGTTATAGATTCCGATGCGTCACTTCAGGTTTACTGTATCCCTCTGACCTTCTTATTGACGATGAAACACAGAAATTGCATCGGAACTAAATACAAAAGGCACAATGCCGACTTAAGTACAAGAAGACTGACTCTTCTTACTGTCTATGTTTTGAACGATTCCTGTGACATTAGTTATATATTCCGATGCTTCACTTCAGGTTTACTGTATCCTTTGGACCTACTTATTGGCGACGAAATACAGAAATTGCATCGGAATTACATAGAAAAGGCACAATGCCGACTTAAGTACAAAAAGACTGACTCTTCTTACTGTCTATGGTTTGAACCATTCCTGTGACACTAGTTATAGATTCCGATGCCTCACTTCAGGTTTACTGTATCCCTTGGACCTTCTTATTGACGATGAAACACAGAAATTGCTTCGGAATTAAATACAAAAGGCACAATGCCGACTTAAGTACAAGAAGACTGACTCTTCTTACTGACTGTTTTGAACCATTCCTGTGACACTAGTTATAGATTCTGATGCTTCACTTCAGGTTTACTGTATAACTCGGAACTTCGTATTGCCGATGAAACACAGAAATTGCATCGGAATTAAATACAAAAGGCACAATGCCGACTTAAGTACAAGAAGACTGACTCCTCTTACTGTCTACGTTTTGAACCATTCCTGAGACACTAGTTATAGATTCCGATGCTTCACTTCAGGTTTACTGTATCCTATGCACCTACTTATTGACGATGAAACACAGAAATTGCATCGAAAATAAATACAAAAGGCACAATGCCGACTTAAGTACAACAAAACTGACCCTTTTTACTGTCTATGTTTTGAACCATTCCTGTGACACTAGTTATAGATTCTGATGCTTCACTTCCGGTTTACTGTATCCCTCAGACCTTCTTATTGACGATGAAACACAGAAATTGCATCGAAATTAAACACAAAAGGCACAATGCCGTCTTTGTACAAGAAGACTGACTCTTCGTACTGACTATGTTTTGAACCATTCCTGTGACACTAGTTATAGATTACGATGATTCACTTCAGGTTTACTGTATCCCTTGGACATTCTTATAGACGATGAAACACAAAAATTGCATCGGAATTAAATAGAAAAGGCACAATGAAGACTTAAGTACAAGAACACTGACTCCTCTTACTGTCTATGATTTGAACCATTCCTGTGACACTAGTTATAGATTCCGACACTTCACTTCAGGTTTACTGTATCCCTTGGACCTTCGTATTGACGATGAAACACAGAAATGACATCGGAATTAGATAGAAAAGGCACAATGCCGACGTAAGTACAAGAAGACTGACTCTTCTTACTGTCTATGTTTTGAACCATTCCTTTGACGCTAGTTATAGATTCCGATGCTTCACTTCAGGTTCACTGTATCCCTTGGACGTTCTTATTGACGATGAAACACAGAAATTGCATCGGAATTAATTTGAAAAGGCACAATTCCGACTTAAGTACAATAAGACTGACTCTTCTTACTGACTATGCTTAGAACCATTCCTGTGACGCTAGTTACAGATTCCGTTGCTTCACTTCAAGTTTACTGTATCCCTTGGACCTTCTTATTGACGATGAAACACAGAAATTGCATCGGAATTAAATACAAAAGGCACAATGCCGACTTAAGTACAATAAGACTGACTCTTCCTACTGACTATGTTTTGAACCATTCCTGTGGCACTAGTTATAAATTCCGATGCTTCACTTCAGGTTTACTGTATCCCTCTGACCTTCTTGTTGGCGATGAAACACAGAAATTGCATCGGAATTAAATACAAAAGGCACAATGCCGACTTAAGTACAAGAAGACTGACTCCTCTTACTGTCTACGTTTTGAACCATTCCTGAGACACTAGTTATAGATTCCGATGCTTCACTTCAGGTTTACTGTATCCTATGCACCTACTTATTGACGATGAAACACAGAAATTGCATCGAAAATAAATACAAAAGGCACAATGCCGACTTAAGTACAACAAAACTGACCCTTTTTACTGTCTATGTTTTGAACCATTCCTGTGACACTAGTTATAGATTCTGATGCTTCACTTCCGGTTTACTGTATCCCTCAGACCTTCTTATTGACGATGAAACACAGAAATTGCATCGAAATTAAACACAAAAGGCACAATGCCGTCTTTGTACAAGAAGACTGACTCTTCGTACTGACTATGTTTTGAACCATTCCTGTGACACTAGTTATAGATTACGATGATTCACTTCAGGTTTACTGTATCCCTTGGACATTCTTATAGACGATGAAACACAAAAATTGCATCGGAATTAAATAGAAAAGGCACAATGAAGACTTAAGTACAAGAACACTGACTCCTCTTACTGTCTATGATTTGAACCATTCCTGTGACACTAGTTATAGATTCCGACACTTCACTTCAGGTTTACTGTATCCCTTGGACCTTCGTATTGACGATGAAACACAGAAATGACATCGGAATTAGATAGAAAAGGCACAATGCCGACGTAAGTACAAGAAGACTGACTCTTCTTACTGTCTATGTTTTGAACCATTCCTTTGACGCTAGTTATAGATTCCGATGCTTCACTTCAGGTTCACTGTATCCCTTGGACGTTCTTATTGACGATGAAACACAGAAATTGCATCGGAATTAATTTGAAAAGGCACAATTCCGACTTAAGTACAATAAGACTGACTCTTCTTACTGACTATGCTTAGAACCATTCCTGTGACGCTAGTTACAGATTCCGTTGCTTCACTTCAAGTTTACTGTATCCCTTGGACCTTCTTATTGACGATGAAACACAGAAATTGCATCGGAATTAAATACAAAAGGCACAATGCCGACTTAAGTACAATAAGACTGACTCTTCCTACTGACTATGTTTTGAACCATTCCTGTGGCACTAGTTATAAATTCCGATGCTTCACTTCAGGTTTACTGTATCCCTCTGACCTTCTTGTTGGCGATGAAACACAGAAATTGCATCGGAATTAAATACAAAAGGCACAATGCCGACTTAAGTACAAGAAGACTGACTCTTCCTACTGTCAATGTTTTGAACCATTCCTGTGACACTAGTTACAGTTTCCGTTGCTACACTTCAGGTTTACTGTATCCCTCTGACCTACGTATTGACAATGAAACACAGAAATTGAATCGGAATTAAATACAAAAGGCACAATGCCGACTTAAGTACAAGAAGACTGACTCTTCTTACTGACTGTTTTGAACCATTCGTGTGACACTAGTTATGGTTTCCGATATTTCACTTCAGGTTTATTGTATCCCTCTGACCTTCTTATTGACGTTAAAACACAGAAATTGCATCGGAATTAAATACAAATGGAACAATGCCGACTTAAGTACAAGAAGACTGACTCTTCTTACTGTCTATGTTTTAAACCATTCCTGTAACGCAAGTTACAGATTCCGATGCTTCACTTCAGGTATAGTGTATCCCTCTGACCTCCTTATTGACGATGAAACACTGAAATTGCATCGGAATTAAATAGAAAAAGCACAATGCCGACTTAAGTACAAGAAGACTGACTCTTCTTACTGACTAAGATTTGAACCATTCCTGTGACACTAATTATAGATTCCGATGCTTCACTTCAGGTTTACTGTATCCCTCTGACCTTCTTATTGACGATGAAACACAGAAATTGCATCGGAATTAAATAGAAAAGGCACAATGCCGACTAAAGTACAAGAAGACTGACTCTTCTTCCTGACTATCTTTTGAACCATTCCTGTGACACTAGTTATAGATTCCGTTGCTTCGTTTCAGGTTCACTGTATCCATCTGACCATCTTATTGACGACAAAACACGGAAATTGCATCGGAATTAAATAGAAAAGGCACAATGCCGACTTATGTACAAGAAGACTGACTCTTGTTACTGTCTATGCTTTGAACCATTCCTGTGACACTAGTTATAGATTCCGATGCTTCACTTCAGGTTTACTGTATCCCTTGGACCTTCTTATTGACGATGAAACACAGAAATTGCATTGGAATTAAATAGAAAACGCACAATGCCGAAGACTGACTCTTTCTACTGTCTATGCTTTAACTATTCCTGTGACACTAGTTATAGATTCCAATGCTTCACCTCAGGTTTACTGTATCCCTTGGACGTTCTTATTGACGATGAAACACAGAAATTGCATCGGAATTAAATAGAAATGGCACAATGCCGACTTAAGTACAAAAAGACTGACTCTTCTTACTGACTATGTTTTGAACCATTCCTGTGACGCTAGTTACAGATTCCGATGCTTCACTTCGGTTTACTGTATCCCTTGGACCTTCTTATTGACGATGAAACACAGATATTGTATCGGAATTAAATACAAAATTCAGAATGACGACTTAAGTACAAGAACACTGACTCTTCCTACTGTCTATGATTTGAACCATTCCTGTGACACTAGTTATAGATTCCGATGCTCCACTTCAGGTTTACTGTATCCCTCTCACCTTCTTTTTGACTATGAAACACAGAAATTGCAACGGAATTAAATACAAAAGGCACAATGCTGACTTAACTACAAGAAGTCTAACTCTTCCTACTGTCTATGTTTATAACGATTCCTGTGACATTATGTATAGATTCCGATGCTTCAGTTCAGCTTTACTATATCCTTTGGAACTTCTTATCGGCGACGAAATACAGAAATTGCATCGGAATTAAATAGAAAAGGCACAATGCCGACTTAAGTACAAGAAGACTAACTCTTCCTACTGTCTATCTCTTGAACCATTCCTGTGACACTAGTTATAGATTCCGATGCTTCAAATCATGTTTACTGTATCCCTTGGACCTTCTTATTGACGATGGAACACAGAAATTGCATCGGAATTAAATAGAAAAGGCACAATGCCGACTTAAGTACGAGAAGACTGACTCTTCCTACTGACTGTTTTGAACCATTCCTGTGACACTAGTTATAGATTCCGATGCTTCACTTCAGGTTTACTGTATCCCTCTGACCTTCTTATTGACGATGATACACTAAAAATGCATCGGAATTAAATACAACAGGCACAATGCCAACTTAAGTACAAGCAGACTGACTCTTGTTACTGTCTATGTTTTGAACGATTCCTGTGACATTAGTTATATATTCCGATGTTTCACTTCAGGTTTACTGTATCCTTTGGACCTTCTTATTGGCGACGAAATACAGAAATTACATCGGAATTAAATAGAAAAGGCACAATGCCGACATAAGTACAAAAAGACGGACTCTTCTTACTGTCTATGTTTTGAACCATTCCTGTGACACTAGTTATAGATTCCGATGCCTCACTTCAGGTTTACTGTATCCCTTGGACCTTCTTATTGACGTTGAAACACAGAAATTGCTTCGGAAATAAATACAAAAGGCACAATACCGACTTAAGTACAAGAGGACTGACTCTTCTTTCTGACTGTTTTGACCCATTCCTGTGACACTAGTTACAGATTCCGATGCTTCACTTCAGGTGTACTGTATCCCTCGGACCTTCGTATTGCCCATGAAACACAGAAATTGCATCGGAATTAAATACAAAAGGCACAATGCTGACTTAAGTACAAGAAGACTGACTGTTCTTACTGTCTATGATTTGAACCATTCCTGTGACACTAGTTTTAGATTCCGATGCTTCACTTCAGGTTTACTGTATCCTATGCACCTACTTATGACGATGAAACACAGAAATTGCATCGAAATTAAATACAAAAGGCACAATGCTGCATTTGTAGAAGAAGACTGACTCTACGTACTGACTATGCTTTGAACCATTCCTGTGACACTAGTTATAGATTACGATGATTCACTTCAGGTTTACTGTATCCCTTGGACATTCTTATTGACGATGAAAAACAGAAATTGCATCGGAATTATATAGAAAAGGCACAATGCCGACGTAAGTACAAGAAGATTGACTCTTCTTACTGTCTATGTTTTGAACCATACCTGTGACGCTAGTTACAGATTCCGATGCTCCACTTCAGAGTTACTGTCTCCCTCTGACCTTCTTATTGACGATGAAACACAGAAATTGCATCGGAAATAAATAGAAAAGGCACAATGCTGACTTAAGTACAAGAAGACTGACTCTTCCTACTGTCTATGTTTTGAGCCATTCCTGTGACACTAGTTATACATTCCGATGCTTCACTTCAGGTTTACTGTATCGCTTGGACGTACTTATTGACGATGAAACACAGACATTGCATCGGAATTGAATAGAAAAGGCACAATGCGGACTTAAGTACAAGAAGACTGACTCTTCATACTGACTATGATTTGGGGTACTCCTGTGACGCTAGTTACAGATTCCGATGCTTCACTTCATGTTTACTGTATCCCTTGGACCTTCTTATTGACGACGAAACACAGATATTGCATCGGAATTAAATACAAAAGGCACAATGCCGACTTAAGTATAAGTAGACTGAGTCTTCCTACTGTCTATACTTAGAACCATTCCTGTGACACTAGTTATAGATTCTGATGCTTCACTTCAGGTTTACTGTATCCCTCTGATCATCTTTTTGGCGTTGAAACACAGAAATTGCATCGGAACTAAATACAAAAGGCACAATGCCGACTTAAGTACAAGAAGACTGACTCTTCCTACTGTCTATGTTTTGAACGATTCCTGTGACATTAGTTATAGATTCCGATGCATCACTACAGAATTACTGTACCGTTTGGACCTTCTTATTGGCGACGAAATACAGAAATTGCATCGGAATTAAATAGAAAAGGCACAATGCCGACTTAAATACAAGAAGATTGACTGTTCCTACTGTCTATGTTTTGAACCATTCCTGTGACATTAGTTATAGATTCCGATGCTTCACCTCAGGGTCACTGTATCCCTTTGACCTTCTTATTGACGATGAAACACAGAAATTGCATCGGAATTAAATAGAAATGGCACAATGCCGTCTTAAGTACAAGCAGACTGATTCTTCTTAGTGTCTATGTTTTGAACCATTCCTGTGACGCTAGTTACAGATTCCGATGCTTCACTTCAGGTTTACTGTATCCCTTGGACCTTCTTATTGACGATGAAACACAGAAATTCCATCGGAATTAAATACAAAAGGCACAATGCCGACTTAAGTACAAGAAGACTGACTCATCTTACTGACTATGTTTTTGAATCATTCCTGTGACACTAGTTATAGATTCCGATGCTTCCCTTCAGGTTTACTGTGTCCCTCTGACCTTCTTATTGACGATGAAACACAGAAATAGCATCGGAATTTAATACAATAGGCACAATGCCGTCTTAAGTACAAGAAGACTGACTCTTCTTACTATGTTTTGAACCATTCCTGTGACACTAGTTATAGATTCCAATGATTCACTACAGATTTACTGTATCCCTTGGAACTTCTTACTGACGATGAAACACAGAAATTGCATCTAAATTATATACAGAAGGCGCAATGCCGACATAAGTACAAGAAGACTGACTCTACTTACTGACTGATTTGAACCATTCCTGTAACACAAGTTATAGATTCCCATGCTTCACTTCAGGTTTACTGTATCCCTCTGACCTTCTTATTGACGATGAATCACAGAAATTGCATCGGAAATAGATACAGAAGGCACAATGCTGACTTAAGTACAAGAACACTGACTCTTCATTTTGTCTTTGTTTTGAACCATTCCTGTGACACTAGTTATAGATTCCGATGCTTCACTTCAGGTTTACTGTATCCCTTGGACCTTCTTATTGACGATGAAACACAGAAATTGCATCGGAATTAAATACAAAAGGCACAATGCCGACTTAAGTACAAGAAGACTGACCCTTCTTACTGTCTATGTTTTGAACCATTCCTGTGACACTAGTTATGGATTCCGATGCTTGACTTAAGGTTTACTGTATCGCTCTGACCTTCTTATTGACGATGAAACACAGAAATTGCATCGGAATTAAATACAAAAGGTACAATGCCGACTTAAGTACAAGAAGACTGACTCTTCGTACTGACTATGTTTGAACCATTCCTGTGACACTAGCTATAGATTCCGATGATTCACTTCAGGTTTACTGTATCCCTTGGACCTTCTTATTGACGATAAAACACAGAAATTGCATCGGAAATAAATTGAAAAGGCACAATGCCAACTTAAGTACAAGAAGACTGACTCTTCTTACTGACTATGTTTGGAACCATTCCTGTGACACTAGCTATAGATTCCGATGCTTCACTTCAAGTTTACTGTATCCCTCTGACCTTCATATTGACGATGAAACACAGATATTGCATCGGAATTAAATAGAAAAGGCACAATGCCGACTTAAGTACAAGAAGACTGTGTCTTCTTACTGACTATGTTTTGAACCATTCCTGTGACACTAGTTATAGGTTCCGATGCTTCACTTCAGGTTTACTGTATCCATCTGACCTTCTTATTGACGATGAAACACAGAAATTGCATCGGAATTAAATAGAAAAACCACAATGCCGACTTAAGTATAAGAAGCTTGACTCTTCTTACTGTCTATGTTTTGAACTATTCCAGTGACACTAGTTATAGATTCCGATGCTTTCCTTTAGGTTTACTGTATCCCTCTGACCTTCTTATTGACGTTGAAACACAGAAATTGCATCGGAATTAAATACAAACGGAACAATGCCGACTTAAGTACAAGAAGACTGACTCTCCTTGCTGACTATGTCTTGAACCGTTCCTGTGACACTAGATATAGATTCCGATGCTTCACTTCAGGTTTACTGTATCCCTTGGACCTCCTTATTGACGATGAAACACAGAAATTGCATCGGAAATATATAGAAAAGGCACAATGCCGACTTAAGTACAAGAAGACTGTGTCTTCTTACTGACTATGATTTGAACCATTCCTGTGACACTAGTTATAGGTTCCGATGCTTCACTTCAGGTTTACTGTATCCATCTGACCTTCTTATTGACGATGAAACACAGAAATTGCATCGGAATTAAATAGAAAAACCACAATGCCGACTTAAGTACAAGAAGACTGACTCTTCTTACTGTCTATGTTTTGAACTATTCCTGTGACACTAGTTATAGATTCCGATGCTTTCCTTTAGGTTTACTGTATCCCTCTGACCTTCTTATTGACGTTGAAACACAGATATTGCATCGGAATTAAATACAAAAGGCACAATGCCGACGTAGGTACAAGAAGACTGACTCTACTTACTGACTATGTTTTGAACAATTCCTGTGACACGAGTTAGAGATTCCGATGCTTCACTTCAGGTTTACTGTATCCCTCTGACCTTCTTATTGACGATGAAACACAGTAATTGCATCGGAATTAAATTAAATTTTGCACATGCAGACTTAGGTACAAGAAGACAGACTCTTCTTACTGTCTATGTTTTGAACCATTCCTGTGACACTAGTTATATATTCTGATGCTTCACTTCAGGTTTACTGTATCTCTTGGACCTTCTTATTGACGATGAATCACAGAAATTGCATCGGAATTAATTACAAAGGGCACAATGCCGACTTAAGTACATGAAGACTGACTCTTCCTACTGTCTATGCTTTGAACTATTCCTGTGACCCTAGTTATAGATTCCGATGCTTCACTTCAGGTTCCCTGTATCCCTTGGACGTTCTTATTGACGATGAAACACAGAAATTGCATCGGAATTAAATAGAAAAGGCACAATGCCAACTTAAGTACAATAAGACTGACTGTTCTTACTGACTATGATTTGAACCACTCCTGTGACGCTAGTTACAGATTCCGATGCTTCACTTCATGTTTACTCTATCCCTTGGACCTTCTTATTGACGATGAAACACAGAAATTGCATCGAAATTAAATACAAAAGGCACAATGCCGACTTAAGTACAAGAAGACTGACTCTTCTTACTGACTATGTTTTGAACCATTCCTGTGATACTAGTTATAGATACCGATGCTTCACTTCAGGTTCACTGTATCCCTCTGACCTTCTTGTTGGCGGTGAAACACAGAAATTGCATCGGAATTAATTACAAAAGGCACAATGCCGACTTAAGTACATGTAGACTGACTCTGCCTACTGTCTATGTTTTGAAACATTCCTGTGACACTAGGTATTGATTCCGATGCTTCATTTCAGGTTTACTGTATCCCTTGGACCTTCTTATTGACGATGAAACACAGAAAGTGAATCGGAATTAAATAGAAAAGGCACAACTCCGACTTAAGTACAAGAAGACTGACTCTTCCTACTGTCTATGCTTTGAAACATTCCTGTGACACTAGTCATAGATTCCGATGCTTCACTTCAGGTTTACTGTATCCCTCTCACCTTCTTATTGACGATGAAACACAGAAATTGCATCGGAATTAAATACAAAAGGCACAATGCCTACTTAAGTACAAGAAGACTGACCTTTCTTACTGTCTATGTTTGAACTATTCCTGTGACACTAGTTATAGATTCCGATGCTTCACTTCAGGTTTACTGTATCCCTTGGACCTTCTTATTGACGATGAAACACAGAAATTGCATCGGAATTAAATACAAGAGGCACAATGCCGACTTAAGTACAAGAAGACTGACTCTTCCTTCGGTCTATGTTTTGAACCATTCCTCTGACACTAGTTATAGATTCCGATGCTACACTTCAGGTTTACTGTATCCCTCTGACCTTCTTATTAGCGATGAATCACAGAAATTGAATCGGAAGTAAATACAAAAGGCACAATGCCGACTTAAGTACAAGAAGACTGACTCTTTCTACTGACTATGATTTGAACCATTCGTGTGACACTACTTATAGATTCCGATGCTTCACTTCAGGTTTACTGTATCCCTCTGACCTTCTTATTGACGATGAAACACGGAAATTGCATCGGAATTAAATAGAAAAGGCACAATGCCGAATTATGTACAAGAAGTCTGACACTTCTTATTGTCTATGTTTTGAACATTCCTGTGACGCTAGTTACAGATTCCGATGATTCACTTTAGGTTTACTGTATCTCTTGGACCTTCTTATTGACGATGAATCACAGAAATTGAATCGGAATTAAATACAAAAGGCACAATGCCGACTTAAGTACAAAAAGACTGACTCTTCTTACTGACTATGATTTCAACCATTCCGGTGACACTAGTTATAGATTCCGTTGCTTCACTTCAGGTTTACTGAGTCCCTCTGACCTTCGTATTGACGATGAAACACAGAAATTGCATCGGAATTAAATAGAAAAGTCACAATGCCGACTTAAGTAGAAGAAGACTGACTCTTCTTTCTGACTATGTTTTGAACCATTCCTGTGACACTAGTTATAGATTCCGATGCTTCACTTCAGGTTTACTGTATCCCTCTGACCTTATTGACGATGAAACACGGAAATTGCATCGGAATTAAATAGAAAAGGCACAATGCTGACTTATGTACAAGAAGACTGACTCTTCTTACTGTCTATGTTTGAACCATTCCTGTGACGCTAGTTACAGATTCCGATGCTTCACTTGAGGTTTACTGTATCAATTGGACCTTCTTATTGACGATGAAACACAGTAATTGCATGGGAATTAAATTGAAAAGGGCTCAATGCCGACTTAAGTACAAGAAGACTGACTCTTCTTACCGTCTATGTTTTGAACCATTCCTGTGACACTAGTTATAGATTCCGATGCTTCACTTCAGGTTTGCTGTATCCCTTATACCTTCTTATTGACGATGAATTACAGAAATTGCATCGGAATTAAATAGAAAAGGTACAATGCCGTTTTAAGTACAAGAAGACTGACTCTTCTTACTGTCTATGCTTTGAACCATTCCTGTGACGGTAGTTACAGATTCTGATGCTTCACTTCAGGTTTGTGTATCCCTCTGACCGTCTTATTGACGATGAAACACAGAAATTGCATCGGAATTAAATAGAAAAGACACAATGCCGACTTAAGTACAAGAAGACTGACTCATCTTACTGACTATGTTTTTGAATCATTCCTGTGACACTAGTTATAGATTCCGATGCTTCCCTTCAGGTTTACTGTGTCCCTCTGACCTTCTTATTGACGATGAAACACAGAAATAGCATCGGAATTTAATACAAAAGGCACAATGCCGTCTTAAGTACAAGAAGACTGACTCTTCTTACTATGTTTTGAACCATTCCTGTGACACTAGTTATAGATTCCAATGATTCACTACAGATTTACTGTATCCCTTGGAACTTCTTACTGACGATGAAACACAGAAATTGCATCTAAATTATATACAGAAGGCGCAATGCCGACATAAGTACAAGAAGACTGACTCTACTTACTGACTGTTTTGAACCATTCCTGTAACACAAGTTATAGATTCCCATGCTTCACTTCAGGTTTACTGTATCCCTCTGACCTTCTTATTGACGATGAATCACAGAAATTGCATCGGAAAAAGATACAGAAGGCACAATGCTGACTTAAGTACAAGAACACTGACTCTTCATTTTGTCTTTGTTTTGAACCATTCCTGTGACACTAGTTATAGATTCCGATGCTTCACTTCAGGTTTACTGTATCCCTTGGACCTCCTTATTGACGATGAAACACAGAAATTGCATCGGAAATATATAGAAAAGGCACAATGCCGACTTAAGTACAAGAAGACTGTGTCTTCTTACTGACTATGTTTTGAACCATTCCTGTGACACTAGTTATAGGTTCCGATGCTTCACTTCAGGTTTACTGTATCCATCTGACCTTCTTATTGACGATGAAACACAGAAATTGCATCGGAATTAAATAGAAAAACCACAATGCCGACTTAAGTACAAGAAGACTGACTCTTCTTACTGTCTATGTTTTGAACTATTCCTGTGACACTAGTTATAGATTCCGATGCTTTCCTTTAGGTTTACTGTATCCCTCTGACCTTCTTATTGACGTTGAAACACAGATATTGCATCGGAATTAAATACAAAAGGCACAATGCCGACGTAGGTACAAGAAGACTGACTCTACTTACTGACTATGTTTTGAACAATTCCTGTGACACGAGTTAGAGATTCCGATGCTTCACTTCAGGTTTACTGTATCCCTCTGACCTTCTTATTGACGATGAAACACAGTAATTGCATCGGAATTAAATTAAATTTTGCACAATGCAGACTTAGGTACAAGAAGACAGACTCTTCTTACTGTCTATGTTTTGAACCATTCCTGTGACACTAGTTATATATTCTGATGCTTCACTTCAGGTTTACTGTATCTCTTGGACCTTCTTATTGACGATGAATCACAGAAATTGCATCGGAATTAAATACAAAGGGCACAATGCCGACTTAAGTACATGAAGACTGACTCTTCCTACTGTCTATGCTTTGAACTATTCCTGTGACCCTAGTTATAGATTCCGATGCTTCACTTCAGGTTCCCTGTATCCCTTGGACGTTCTTATTGACGATGAAACACAGAAATTGCATCGGAATTAAAGAGAAAAGGCACAATGCCAACTTAAGTACAATAAGACTGACTGTTCTTACTGACTATGATTTGAACCACTCCTGTGACGCTAGTTACAGATTCCGATGCTTCACTTCATGTTTACTCTATCCCTTGGACCTTCTTGTTGACGATGAAACACAGAAATTGCATCGAAATTAATTACAAAAGGCACAATGCCGACTTAAGTACATGTAGACTGACTCTGCCTACTGTCTATGTTTTGAAACATTCCTGTGACACTAGGTATTGATTCCGATGCTTCATTTCAGGTTTACTGTATCCCTTGGACCTTCTTATTGACGATGAAACACAGAAAGTGAATCGGAATTAAATAGAAAAGGCACAACTCCGACTTAAGTACAAGAAGACTGACTCTTCCTACTGTCTATGCTTTGAAACATTCCTGTGACACTAGTCATAGATTCCGATGCTTCACTTCAGGTTTACTGTATCCCTCTCACCTTCTTATTGACGATGAAACACAGAAATTGCATCGGAATTAAATACAAAAGGCACAATGCCTACTTAAGTACAAGAAGACTGACCTTTCTTACTGTCTATGTTTGAACTATTCCTGTGACACTAGTTATAGATTCCGATGCTTCACTTCAGGTTTACTGTATCCCTTGGACCTTCTTATTGACGATGAAACACAGAAATTGCATCGGAATTAAATACAAGAGGCACAATGCCGACTTAAGTACAAGAAGACTGACTCTTCCTTCGGTCTATGTTTTGAACCATTCCTCTGACACTAGTTATAGATTCCGATGCTACACTTCAGGTTTACTGTATCCCTCTGACCTTCTTATTAGCGATGAATCACAGAAATTGAATCGGAAGTAAATACAAAAGGCACAATGCCGACTTAAGTACAAGAAGACTGACTCTTTCTACTGACTATGATTTGAACCATTCGTGTGACACTACTTATAGATTCCGATGCTTCACTTCAGGTTTACTGTATCCCTCTGACCTTCTTATTGACGATGAAACACGGAAATTGCATCGGAATTAAATAGAAAAGGCACAATGCCGAATTATGTACAAGAAGTCTGACACTTCTTATTGTCTATGTTTTGAACATTCCTGTGACGCTAGTTACAGATTCCGATGATTCACTTTAGGTTTACTGTATCCCTTGGACCTTCTTATTGACGATGAATCACAGAAATTGAATCGGAATTAAATACAAAAGGCACAATGCCGACTTAAGTACAAAAAGACTGACTCTTCTTACTGACTATGATTTCAACCATTCCGGTGACACTAGTTATAGATTCCGTTGCTTCACTTCAGGTTTACTGTGTCCCTCTGACCTTCGTATTGACGATGAAACACAGAAATTGCATCGGAATTAAATAGAAAAGTCACAATGCCGACTTAAGTAGAAGAAGACTGACTCTTCTTTCTGACTATGTTTTGAACCATTCCTGTGACACTAGTTATAGATTCCGATGCTTCACTTCAGGTTTACTGTATCCCTCTGACCTTATTGACGATGAAACACGGAAATTGCATCGGAATTAAATAGAAAAGGCACAATGCTGACTTATGTACAAGAAGACTGACTCTTCTTACTGTCTATGTTTGAACCATTCCTGTGACGCTAGTTACAGATTCCGATGCTTCACTTGAGGTTTACTGTATCAATTGCACCTTCTTATTGACGATGAAACACAGTAATTGCATGGGAATTAAATTGAAAAGGGCTCAATGCCGACTTAAGTACAAGAAGACTGACTCTTCTTACCGTCTATGTTTTGAACCATTCCTGTGACACTAGTTATAGATTCCGATGCTTCACTTCAGGTTTGCTGTATCCCGTATACCTTCTTATTGACGATGAATCACAGAAATTGCATCGGAATTAAATAGAAAAGACACAATGCCGACTTAATTACAAGAAGACTCACTCTTCTTACTGTCTATGTTTTGAACCATTCCTGTGACACTAGTTATAGATTACGATGACCCCCTTTAGGTTTTCTGTAATCCTTGGACGTTCTTGTTGACAATGAAACACAGAAATTGCATCAGAATTAAATAGAAAAGGCACAATGCCGACTTAAGTACAAGAAGACTGACTCTTCTTTTTGTCTATGTTTTGAACCATTCCTGTGACACTAGTTATAGATTCCGATGCTTCACTTCAGGTTTACTGTATCCATTGGACCTTCTTATTGACGATGAAACACAGAAATTCATCGGAATTAAATACAAAAGGCACAATGCCGACTTAAGTAGAAGAAGACTGACTCTTCTTACTGACTATGATTTGGACCATTCCTGTGACACTAGTTATGGATTCCGATGCTTCACTTCAGGTTTACTGTATCCCTCTGACCTTCGTATTGACGATGAACCACAGAAATTGCTTCGGAATTGAATTGAAAAGGGGACAATGGCGACTTAAGTAGAAGAAGACTGACTCTTCTTTCTGACTATGATTTGAACCATTCCTGTGACACTAGTTATAGATTCCGATGCTTCACTTCAGGTTTACTGTATTCCTCTGACCTTATTATTGACGATGAATCACAGAAATAGCATCGGAATTAAATACAATAAGCACAATGACGACTTAAGTACAAGAAGACTGACTCTTCTTACTGACAGTTTTGAACCATTCCTGTTACACTAGTTATAGATTCCGATGCTTCACTTCAGGTTTACTGTATCCCTCTGACCTTCTTATTGACGATGAAACACAGAAATTGCATCGGAATTAAATACAAAAGGCACAATGCCGACTTAAGTACAAGAAGACTGACTCTTCTTACTGACTATGGTCTGAACCATTCCTGTGGCACTAGTTATAGATTTCGATGCTTCACTTCAGCTTTAATGTATCCCTCTGACCTTCTTATTGACGATGAAGCACAGAAATTGCATCTTAATTAAATGCAAAAGGCACAATGCTGACGTAAGTACAAGAAGACTGACTCTTCTTACTGTCTCTGTTTTTAACCATCCCTGTGACACTACTTATAGATTCCGATGCTTCACTTCAGGTTTAATGTATCCCTCTGACCTTCTTATTGACGATGAAACACAGAAATTGCATCGGAATTAAATACAAAAGGCACAATGACGACTTAAGTACAAGAAGACTGACTCTTCTTTTTGTCTATGTTTTGAACCATTCCTGTGACACTAGTTATAGATTCCGATGCTTCACTTCAGGTTTACTGTATCCATTGGACCTTCTTATTGACGATGAAACACAGAAATTCATCGGAATTAAATACAAAAGGCACAATGCCGACTTAAGTAGAAGAAGACTGACTCTTCTTACTGACTATGATTTGGACCATTCCTGTGACACTAGTTATAGATTCCGATGCTTCACTTCAGGTTTACTGTATCCCTCTGACCTTCGTATTGACGATGAACCACAGAAATTGCATCGGAATTAAATTGAAAAGGGGACAATGGCGACTTAAGTAGAAGAAGACTGACTCTTCTTTCTGACTATGATTTGAACCATTCCTGTGACACTAGTTATAGATTCCGATGCTTCACTTCAGGTTTACTGTATCCCTCTGACCGTCTTATTGACGATGAAACACGGAAATTGCATCGGAATTAAATAGAAAAGGCACAATGCCGACTTATGTACAAGAAGACTGACTCTTCTTACAGTCTATGTTTTGAACCATTCCTGTGACGCTAGTTACAGATTCCGATGCTTCACTTCAGGTTTACTGTATCCCTAGGACCTTCTTATTGACGATGAAACACAGTAATTGCATGGGAATTAAATAGAAAAGTGCTCTATGCCGACTTAAGTACAAGAAGACTGACTCTTCTTACTGTCTATGTTTTGAACCATTCCTGTGACACTAGTTATAGATTCCGATGCTTCACTTCAGGTTTGCTGTATCCCTTGGACCTTCTTATTGACGATGAACCACAGAAATTGCATCGGAATTAAATAGAAAAGGCACAATGCCTTTTTAAGTACAAGAAGACTGACGCTTCTTACTGTCTATGCTTTGAACCATTCCTGTGAGACTAGTTATAGATTACGATGCTTCACTTCAGGTTTACTGTATCCCTTGGACGTTCTTATTGACGATGAAACACAGAAATTGCATTGGAATTAAATAGAAAGGGCACAATGCCGACTTAAGTACAAGAAGACTGACTCTTCTTACTGTCTATGATTTGAACCATTCCTGTGAGACTAGTTATAGATTACGATGCTTCACTTCAGGTTTGCTGTATCCCTTGGACCTTCTTATTGACGATTAAACACAGATAGTGCATCGGGGTTAAATACAAAATGCACAATGCCGACTTAAGTACAAGAAGACTGACTCTTCCGACTGTCTATGTTCTGAACTATTCCTGTGACACTAGTTATTGATTCCGATGCTTCACTTCAGGTTTACTGTATCCCTCTGACCTTCGTTTTGACGATGAACCACAGAAATTGCATCGGAATTAAATAGAAAAGGCACAATGCCGACTTAAGTACAAGAAGTCTGACTCTTCTTACTGACTATGTTTGGAACCATTCCTGTGACACTAGTTATAGGTTCCGATGCTTCTCTTGAGGTTTACTGTATCCCTCTGACCTTCTTATTGACGATGAAACACAGATATTGCATCGAAATTTAATAGAAAAGGCACAATGCCGTCTTAAGTACAAGAAGACTGACTCTTCTTACTGACTATTATTTGAACCATTCCTGTGACACTAGTTATAGATTCCGATGCTTCACTTCAGGTGTACTGTATCCCTCTGACCTTCTTATTGACGATGAAACACAGAAATTGCAACGGAATTAAATAGAAAAGGCACAATGGCGACTTAAGTACAAGAAGACTGACTCTTGTTACTGTCTATGATTTGAACAATTCCTGTGACACTAGCTATAGATTCCGATGCTTCACTTCAGGTTTACTGTATCCCTTGGACCTTCTTATTGACGATGAAACACAGAAATTGCATCGGAATTAAATACAAAAGGCACAATGCCGACTTGAGTACAAGAAGACTGACCCTTCTTACTGTCTATGTTTTGAACCATTCCTGTGACACTAGTTATAGATTCCGATGCTTCACGTAAGGTTTACTGTATCCCTCTGACCTTCTTATTGACGATGAAACACAGAAATTGCATTGGAATTAAATACAAAAGGCACATTGCCGGCTATAGTACAAGAAGACTGACTCTTTGTACTGACTATGTTTGAACCACTCCTAGTTATAGATTCCGATGATTCACTTCAGGTGTACTGTATCTCTTGGACCTTCTTATTGACGATGAAACACAGAAATTGCATCGGAATTAAATAGAAAAGGCACAATGCCGACTTAAGTACAAGAAGACTGACTCTTCTTACTGACTATGTTTGGAACCATTCCTGTGACACTAGTTATAGATTCCGATGCTTCACTTGAGGTTTAATGTATCCCTCTGACCTTCTTATTGACGATGAAACACAGATATTGCATCGAAATTTAATAGAAAAGGCACAATGCCGTCTTAAGTACAAGAAGACTGACTCTTCTTACTGACAATGATTTGAACCATTCCTGTGACAGTAGTTATAGATTCCGATGCTTCACTTCAGGTATACTGTATCCCTCTGACCTTCTTATTGACGATGAAACACAGAAATTGCATCGGAATTAAATAGAAAAGGCACAATGGCGACTTAAGTACAAGAAGACTGACTCTTCTTACTGTCTATGATTTAAACCATTCCTGTGACACTAGTTATAGATTCCGATGCTTCACTTCAGGTTTACTGTATCCCTTGGACGTTCTTATTGACGATGAAACACAGAAATTGCATCGGTATTAAATAGAAAAGCCACAATGCCGACTTAAGTACAAGAAGACTGAATCTTCTTACTGACAATGTTTTGAACCATTCCTGTGACGCTAGTTACAGATTACGATGCTTCACTTCAGGTTTACTGTATCCCACTGACCTTCTTATTGACGATGAAACACAGAAATTGCATCGAAATTAAATACAAAAGGCACAATGCCGACTTAAGTACATGAAGACTGATTCTTCCTACTGTCTATGATTTGAACTATTCCTGTGACTCTAGTTATAGATTCCGATGCTTCACTTGAGGTATACTGTATACCTCTGACCTTCTTATTGATGATGAAACACAGAAATTGCATCGGAATTAAATAGAAAAGGCACAATGGCGACTTAAGTACAAGAAGACTGACCTTTCTTACTGTCTATGTTTGAACCATTCCTGTGTCACTAGTTATAGATTCCGATGCTTCACTTCAGGTTTACTGTATCCCTGGGACCTTCTTATAGACGATGAAACACAGAAATTGCATCGGAATTAAATACAAAAGGCACAATGCCGACTTAAGGGCAAGAAGACTGACTCTTCCAACTGTCTATGTTTTGAACCATTCTTGTGACACTAGTTATAGATTCCGATGCTACACTTCAGGGTTACTGAATCCCTCTGACCTTCTTATTGACGATGAATCACAGAAATTGAATCGGAATTAAATACTAAAGGCACAATGCCGACTTAAGTGCAAGAAGACTGACTCTTCCTACTGTCTATGTTTTCAACCATTCTTGTGACACTAGTTATAGATTCCGATGCTACACTTCAGGGTTACTGTATCCCTCTGACCGTTTTATTGACGATGAAACACGGAAATTGCATCGGAATTAAATAGAAAAGGCACAATGCCGACTTATGTACAAGAAGACTGACTCTTCTTACAGTCTATGTTTTGAACCATTCCTGTGTCGCTAGTTACAGATTCCGATGCTTCACTTCAGGTTTACTGTATCCCTAGGACCTTCTTATTGACGATGAAACACAGTAATTGCATGGGAATTAAATAGAAAACTGCTCTATGCCGACTTAAGTACAAGAAGACTGACTCTTCTTACTGTCTATGTTTGGAACCATTCCTGTGACACTAGTTATAGATTACGATGCTTCACTTCAGGTTTACTGTATCCCTTGGACGTTCTTATTGACGATGAAACACAGAAATTGCATTGGAATTAAATAGAAAGGGCACAATGCCGACTTAAGTACAAGAAGACTGACTCTTCTTACTGTCTATGATTTGAACCATTCCTGTGAGACTAGTTATAGATTACGATGCTTCACTTCAGGTTTGCTGTATGCCTTGGACCTTCTTATTGACGATTAAACACAGATAGTGCATCGGGGTTAAATACAAAATGCACAATGCCGACTTGAGTACAAGAAGACTGACTCTTCCGACTGTCTATGTTCTGACCCATTCCTGTGACACTAGTTATTGATTCCGATGCTTCACTTCAGGTTTACTGTATCCCTCTGACCTTCTTTTTGACGATGAAACACAGAAATTGGATCGGACTTAAATACAAAAGGCACAATGCCGACATAAGTACAAGAAGACTGACTTTTCCTACTGTCAATGTTTTGAACCATTCCTGTGACACTAGTTATAGATTCTGATGCTTCACTTCAGGTTTACTGTATCCCTTGGACGTTCTTACTGACGATGAAACACAGAAATTGCATCGGAATTAAATAGAAAAGGCACAATGCCGACTTAAGTACAAGAAGTCTGACTCTTCTTACTGACTATGTTTGGAACCATTCCTGTGACACTAGTTATAGGTTCCGATGCTTCTCTTGAGGTTTACTGTATCCCTCTGACCTTCTTAGTGACGATGAAACACAGATATTGCATCGAAATTTAATAGAAAAGGCACAATGCCGTCTTAAGTACAAGAAGACTGACTCTTCTTACTGACTATTATTTGAACCATTCCTGTGACACTAGTTATAGATTCCGATGCTTCACTTCAGGTGTACTGTATCCCTCTGACCTACTTATTGACGATGAAACACAGAAATTGCAACGGAATTAAATAGAAAAGGCACAATGGCGACTTAAGTACAAGAAGACTGACTCTTGTTACTGTCTATGATTTGAACCATTCCTGTGACACTAGCTATAGATTCCGATGCTTCACTTCAGGTTTACTGTATCCCTTGGACCTTCTTAATGACGATGAAACACAGAAATTGCATCGGAATTAAATACAAAAGGCACAATGCCGACTTGAGTACAAGAAGACTGACCCTTCTTACTGTCTATGTTTTGAACCATTCCTGTGACACTAGTTATAGATTCCGATGCTTCACGTAAGGTTTACTGTATCCCTCTGACCTTCTTATTGGCGATGAAACACAGAAATTGCATTGGAATTAAATACAAAAGGCACATTGCCGGCTTAAGTACAAGAAGACTGACTCTATGTACTGACTATGTTTGAACCATTCCTAGTTATAGATTCCGATGATTCACTTCAGGTGTACTGTATCCCTTGGACCTTATTATTGACGATGAAACACAGAAATTGCATCGGAATTAAATAGAAAAGGCACAATGCCGACTTAAGTACAAGAAGACTGACTCTTCTTACTGACTATGTTTGGAACCATTCCTGTGACACTAGTTATAGATTCCGATGCTTCACTTGAGGTTTAATGTATCCCTCTGACCTTCTTATTGACGATGAAACACAGATATTGCATCGAAATTTAATAGAAAAGGCACAATGCCGTCTTAAGTACAAGAAGACTGACTCTTCTTACTGACAATGATTTGAACCATTCCTGTGACAGTAGTTATAGATTCCGATGCTTCACTTCAGGTATACTGTATCCCTCTGACCTTCTTATTGACGATGAAACACAGAAATTGCATCGGAATTAAATAGAAAAGGCACAATGGCGACTTAAGTACAAGAAGACTGACTCTTCTTACTGTCTATGATTTAAACCATTCCTGTGACACTAGTTATAGATTCCGATGCTTCACTTCAGGTTTACTGTATCCCTTGGACGTTCTTATTGACGATGAAACACAGAAATTGCATCGGTATTAAATAGAAAAGCCACAATGCCGACTTAAGTACAAGAAGACTGAATCTTCTTACTGACAATGTTTTGAACCATTCCTGTGACGCTAGTTACAGATTACGATGCTTCACTTCAGGTTTACTGTATCCCACTGACCTTCTTATTGACGATGAAACACAGAAATTGCATCGAAATTAAATACAAAACGCCAATGCCGACTTAAGTACATGAAGACTGATTCTTCCTACTGTCTATGATTTGAACTATTCCTGTGACTCTAGTTATAGATTCCGATGCTTCACTTCATGTATACTGTATCCCTCTGACCTTCTTATTGACGATGAAACACAGAAATTGCATCGGAATTAAATAGAAAAGGCACAATGGCGACTTAAGTACAAGAAGACTGACTCTTCTTACTGTCTGTGATTTGAACCATTCCTGTGACACTAGTTATAGATTCCGATGCCTCACTTCAGGTTTACTGTGTCCCTTGGACGTTCGTATTGACGATGAAACACAGAAATTGCATCGGAATTAAATACAAAAGGCACAATGCCGACTTAAGTACAAGAAGACTGACCTTTCTTACTGTCTATGTTTGAACCATTCCTGTGACACTAGTTATAGATTCCGATGCTTCACTTCAGGTTTACTGTATCCCTGGGACCTTCTTATAGACGATGAAACACAGAAATTGCATCGGAATTAAATACAAAAGGCACAATGCCGACTTAAGTGCAAGAAGACTGACTCTTCCTACTGTCTATGTTTTGAACCATTCTTGTGACAGTAGTTATAGATTCCGATGCTACACTTAAGGGTTACTGTATCCCTCTGACCTTCTTATTGACGATGAATCACAGAAATTGAATCGGAATTAAATACTAAAGGCACAATGCCGACTTAAGTACAAGAAGACTGACTCTTCTTACTGACTATGATTTGAACCATTCCTGTGACACTAGTTATAGATTACGTTGCTTCACTTCAGGTTTACTGTATCCCTCTGACCTTCGTATTGACGATGAAACACAGAAATTGCATCGGAATTAAATAGAAAAGTCACAATGCCGACTTAAGTAGAAGAAGACTGACTCTTCTTTCTGACAATGTTTTGAACCATTCCTGTGACACTAGTTATAGATTCCGATGCTTCACTTCAGGTTTACTGTATCCCTCTGACCTTCTTATTGACGATGAACCACGGAAATTGAATCGGAATTAAATGAAAAAGGCACAATGCCGACTTATGTACAAGAAGACTGACTCTTCTTACTGTCTATGTTTTGAACCATTCCTGTGACGCTAGTTACAGATTCCGATGCTTCACTTCAGGTTTACTGTATCCCTTGGACCTTCTTATTGACGATGAAACACAGTAATTGCATGGGAATTAAATTGAAAAGGGCTCAATGCCGACTTAAGTACAAGAAGACTGACTCTTCTTACTATCTATGTTTTGAACCATTCCTGTGACACTAGTTATAGATTCCGATGCTTCACTTCAGGTTTACCGAATCCCTTGGACCTTCTTATTGACGATGAAACACAGAAATTGCATCGGAATTAAATACAAAAGGCACAATGCCGACGTAAGTACAGGAAGACTGACTCTACTTACTGACTATGCTTTGAACCATTCCTGTGACACTAGTTAGAGATTCCGATGCTTCATTTCAGGTTTACTGTATCCCTCTGACCTTCTTATTGACGATGAAACACAGTAATTGCATCGGAACTAAATTGAAGAGGGCACAATGCCGACTTAAGTACAAGAAGACTGACTCTTCTAACTATCAATGTTTTGATCCATTCCTGTGACACTGGTTATAGATTCCGATGCTTCATTTCAGGTTTACTGTATCGCTGTGACCCTCTTATTGACGATGAAACACAGAAAGTGCATCGGAATTAAATGGAAAAGGCACAAAGCCGACTTATGTACAAGAAGACTGAATCTTCTTACTGACAATGTTTTGAACCATTCCTGTGACGCTAGTTACAGATTGCGATGCTTCACTTCAGGTTTACTGTATCCCACTGACCTTCTTAATGACGATGAAACACAGAAATTGCATCGACATTAAATACAAAAGGCACAATGCCGACTTAAGTACATGAAGACTGATTCTTCCTACTGTCTTTGTTTTGAACTATTCCTATGACTCTAATTATAGATTCCGATAATTCACTTCAGGTTAACTGTATCCCTTGGAAGTTCGTATTGACGATGAAACACAGAAATTGCATCGGAATTAAATACAAAAGGCACAATGCCGACTTAAGTACAAGAAGACTGACCTTTCTTACTGTCTATGTTTGAACCATTCCTGTGACACTAGTTATAGATTCCGATGCTTCGCTTCAGGTTTACTGTATCCCTTGGACCTTCTTATAGACGATGAAACACAGAAATTGCATCGGAATTAAATACAAAAGGCACAATGCCGACTTAAGTGCAAGAAGACTGACTGTTCCGACTGTCTATGTTTTGAACCATTCTTGTGACACTAGTTATAGTTTACGATGCTTCACTTCAGGTTTGCTGTATCCCTTGGACCTTCTTATTGACGATGAAACACAGAAATTGCATCGGAATTAAATAGAAAAGGCACAATGCCGTTTTAAGTACAAGAAGACTGACTCTTCTTACTGTCTATGATTTGAACCATTCCTGTGACGCTAGTTACAGTTTCCGATGCTTCACTTCAGGTTTACTGTATCCCTCTGACCTTCTTATTGACGATGAAAACAGAAATTGCATCGGAATTAAATAGAAAAGTCACAATGACGACTTAAGTAGAAGAAGACTGACACTTCTTTCTGACAATGTTTTGAACCATTCCTGTGACACTAGTTATAGATTCCGATGCTTCACTTCAGGTTTACTGTATCCCTCTGACCTTCTTATTGACGATGAAACACGGAAATTGCATCGGAATTAAATAGAAAAGGCACAATGCCGACTTATGTACAAGAAGACTGACTCTTCTTACTGTCTATGTTTTGAACCATTCCTGTGACGCTAGTTACAGATTCCGATGCTACACTTCAGGTTTACTGTATCCCTTGGACGTTCTTACTGACGATGAAACACAGAAATTGCATCGGAATTAAATAGAAAATGCACAATGCCGACTTAAGTACAAGAAGACTGACTCTTCTTACTGTCTATGATTTGAACCATTCCTGTGACACTAATTATAGTTTACGATGCTTCACTTCAGGTTTGCTGTATCCCTTGGACCTTGTTATTGACGATGAAACACAGAAATTGCATCGGAATTAAATAGAAAAGGCACAATGCCGTTTTAAGTACAAGAAGACTGACTCTTCTTACTGTCTATGCTTTGAACCATTCCTGTGACGCTAGTTACAGATTCCGATGCTTCACTTCAGGTTTACTGTATCCCTCTGATCGTCTTATTGTCGATGAAACACAGAAATTGCATCGGAATTAAATAGAAAAGCCACAATGCCGACTTAATTACAAGAAGACTGACTCCTCTTACTGTCTATGTTTTGAACCATTCCTGTGACACTAGTTATAGATTACGATGCTTCCCTTTAGGTTTACTGTATCCCTTGGACGTTCTTATTGACAATGAAACACAGAAATTGCATCAGAATTAAATAGAAAAGGCACAATACCGACTTAAGTACAAGAAGACTGACTCTTCTTACTGACTGTTTTGAACCATTCCTGTGACACTAGTTATAGATTTCGATGCTTCACTTCAGGTTTACTGTATCCCTCTGACCTTCTTATTGACGATGAATCACAGAAATTGCATCGGAATTAAATACAATATGCACAATGACGACTTAAGTACAAGAAGACTGACTCTTCTTACTGACTATGTTTGGAACCATTCCTGTGACACTAGTTATAGATTCCGATGCTTCTCTTGAGGTTTACTGTATCCCTCTGACCTTCTTATTGACGATGAAACACAGATATTGCATCGAAATTTAATAGAAAAGGCACAATGCCGTCTTAAGTACAAGAAGACTGACTCTTCTTACTGACTATGATTTGAACCATTCCTGTGACACTAGTTATAGATTCCGATGCTTCACTTCAGGTATACTGTATCCCTCTGACTTTCTTATTGACGATGAAACACAGAAATTGCATCGGAATTAAATAGAAAAGGCACAATGGCGACTTAAGTACAAGAAGACTGACTCTTCTTACTGTCTATGATTTGAACCATTCCTGTGACACTAGTTATAGATTCCGATGCTTCACTTCAGGTTTACTGTATCCCTTGGACGTTCTTATTGACGATGAAACACAGATATTGCATCGGTATTAAATAGAAAAGCCACAATGCCGACTTAAGTACAAGAAGACTGAATCTTCTTACTGACAATGTTTTGAACCATTCCTGTGACGCTAGTTACAGATTACGATGCTTCACTTCAGGTTTACTGTATCCCACTGACCTTCTTATTGACGATGAAACACAGAAATTGCATCTAAATTAAATACAAAAGGCACAATGCCGACTTAAGTACATGAAGACTGATTCTTCCTACTGTCTATGTTTTGAACTATTCCTGTGACTATAGTTATAGATTCCGATGCTTCACTTCAGGTTAACTGTATCCCTTGGACGTTCGTATTGACGATGAAACACAGAAATTGCATCGGAATTAAATACAAAAGGCAGAATGCCGACTTAAGTACAAGAAGACTGACCTTTCTTTCTTTCTATGTTTGAACCATTCCTGTGACACTAGTTATAGATTCCAATGCTTCACTTCAGGTTTACTGTATCCCTTGGACCTTCTTATAGACGATGAAACACAGAAATTGCATCGGAATTAAATACAAAAGGCACAATGCCGACTTAAGTGCAAAAAGACTGACTCTTCCTACTGTCTATGTTTTGAACCATTCTTGTGACACTAGTTATAGATTCCGATGCTACACTTCAGGGTTACTGTATCCCTCTGACCTTCTTATTGACGATGAATCACAGAAATTGAATCGGAATTAAATACAAAAGGCACAATGCCGACTTAAGTACAAGAAGACTGACTCTTCTTACTGACTATGATTTGAACCATTCCTGTGACACTAGTTATAGATTACGTTGCTTCACTTCAGGTTTACTGTATCCCTCTGACCTTCGTATTGACGATGAAACACAGAAATTGCATCGGAATTAAATAGAAAAGTCACAATGCCGACTTAAGTAGAAGAAGACTGACTCTTCTTTCTGACAATGATTTTAACCATTCCTGTGACACTAGTTATAGATTCCGATGCTTCACTTCAGGTTTACTGGATCCCTCTGACCTTCTTATTGACGATGAAACACGGAAATTGCATCGGAATTAAATAGAAAAGGCACAATGCCGACTTATGTACAAGAAGACTGACTCTTCTTACTGTCTGTGTTTTGAACCATTCCTGTGACGCTAGTTACAGATTCCGATGCTTCACTTCAGGTTTACTGTATCCCTTGGACCTTCTTATTGACGATGAAACACAGTAATTGCATCGGAATTAAATTGAAAAGGGCTCAATGCCGACTTAAGTACAAGAAGACTGACTCTTCTTACTGTCTATGTTTTGAACCATTCCTGTGACACTAGTTATAGATTCCGATGCTTCACTTCAGGTTTACCGAATCCCTTGGACCTTCTTATTGACGATGAAACACAGAAATTGTATCGGAATTAAATACAAAAGGCACAATGCCGACGTAAGTACAGGAAGACTGACTCTACTTACTGACTATGCTTTGAACCATTCCTGTAACACTAGTTAGAGATTCCGATGCTTCATTTCAGGTTTACTGTATCGCTGTGACCCTCTTATTGACGATGAAACACAGAAAGTGCATCGGAATTAAATAGAAAAGGCACAATGCCGACTTATGTACAAGAAGACTGACTCGTCCTACTGTCTATTTTTGAAACCATTCCTTTGACACTAGTTATAGATTCCGATGCTTCACTTCAGGTTTACTGTATCCCTTGGATCTTCTTATTCACGATGAAACACAGATAGTGCATCGGAGTTAAATACAAAAGGCACAATGCCGACTTAAGTACAAGGAGACTGACTCTTCTAACTATCTATGTTTTGATCCATTCCTGTGACACTGGTTATAGATTCCGATGCTTCATTTCAGGTTTACTGTATCGCTGTGACCCTCTTATTGACGATGAAACACAGTAATTGCATCGGAACTAAATTGAAAAGGGCACAATGCCGACTTAAGTACAAGAAGACTGACTCTTCTAACTATCTATGTTTTGATCCATTCCTGTGACACTGGTTATAGATTCCGATGCTTCATTTCAGGTTTACTGTATCGCTGTGACCCTCTTATTGACGATGAAACACAGAAAGTGCATCGGAATTAAATAGAAAAGGCACAATGCCGACTTATGTACAAGAAGACTGACTCGTCCTACTGTCTATTTTTGAAACCATTCCTTTGACACTAGTTATAGATTCCGATGCTTCACTTCAGGTTTACTGTATCCCTTGGATCTTCTTATTCACGATGAAACACAGATAGTGCATCGGAGTTAAATACAAAAGGCACAATGCCGACTTAAGTACAAGGAGACTGACTCTTCCGACTGTCTATGTTTTGAACCATTCCTGTGACACTAGTTATTGATTCCTATGCTTCACTTCAGGTTTACTGTATCCCTCTGACCTTCTTTTTGACGATGAAACACAGAAATTGGATCGGACTTAATACAGCAGGCACAATGCCGACTTAAGTACAAGAAGACTGACTTTTCCTACTGTCAATGTTTTGAACCATTCCTGTGACACTAGTGATAGATTCCGATGCTTCACTTCAGGTTTACTGTATCCCTTGGACGTTCTTACTGACGATGAAACACAGAAATTGCATCGGAATAAAATAGAAAAAGCACAATGCCGACTTAAGGACAAGAGGACTGACTCTTCTTACTGTCTGTGATTTGAACCATTCGTGTGACACTAGTTATAGATTACAATGCTTCAGTTCAGGTTTGCTGTATCCCTTGGACCTTCTTATTGACGATGAAACACAGAAATAGCATCGGAATTAAATAGAAAAGGCACAATGCCGTTTTAAGTACAAGAAGACTGACTTTTCCTACTGTCAATGTTTTGAACCATTCCTGTGACACTAGTTATAGATTCCGATGCTTCACTTCAGGTTTACTGTATCCCTTGGACCTTCTTATTGACGATGAAACACAGAAATTGCATCGGAATTAAATTCAAAAGGCACAATGCCGACTTAAGTGCAAGAAGACTGACTGTTCCTACTGTCTATGTTTTGGACCATTCTTGTGACACTAGTTATAGATTCCGATGCTACACTTCAGGTTTACTGTATCCCTGTGACCTTCTTATTGTCGATGAATCACAGAAATTCAATCGGAATTAAATACAAAAGGCACAATGCCGACTTAAGTACAAGATGACTGATTCTCCTTACTGACTATGATTTGAACCATTCCTGTGACACTAGTTATAGATTCCGTTGCTTCACTTCAGGTTTACTGTATCCCTCTGACCTTCGTATTGTCGATGAAACACAGAAATTGCATCGGAATTAAATAGAAAAGTCACAATGCCGACTTAAGTAGAAGAAGACTGACTCTTCTTTCTGACTATGTTTTGAGCCATTCCTGTGACACTAGTTATAGATTCCGATGCTTCACTTCAGGTTTACTGTATCCCTCTGACCTTCTTATTGACGATGAAACACGGAAATTGCATCGGAAGTAAATAGAAAAGGCACAAAGCCGACTTATGTACAAGAAGACTGACTCTTCTTACTGTCTATGTTTTGAACCATTCCTGTGGCGCTAGTTATAGATTCCGATACTTCACTTCAGGTTTACTGTATCCCTTGGACGTTCTTACTGACGATGAAACACAGAAATTCCATCGGAATTAAATAGAAAAGGCACAATGCCGACTTAAGTACAACAAGACTGACTCTTCTTACTGTCTATGATTTGAACCATTCCTGTGACACTAGTTATAGATTACGATGCTTCACTTCAGGTTTGCTGTATCCCTTGGACCTTCTTATTGACGATGAATCACAGAAATTGCATCGGAATTAAATACAATAAGCACAATAACGACTTAAGTACAAGAAGACTGACTTTTCCTACTGTCAATGTTTTGAACCATTCCTGTGACACTAGTTATAGATTCCGATGCTTCACTTCAGGTTTACTGTATCCCTTGGACGTTCTTACTGACGATGAAACACAGAAATTGCATCGGAATTAAATAGAAAAGGCACAATGCTGACTTAAGTACAACAAGACTGACTCTTCTTACTGTCTATGATTTGAACCATTCCTGTGACACTAGTTATAGATTACGGTGCTTCACTTCAGGTTTGCTGTATCCCTTGGACCTTCTTATTGACGATGAAACACAGAAATTGCGTCGGAATTAAATAGAAAAGGCACAATGCCGTTTTAAGTACAAGAAGACTGACTCTTCTTACTGTCTATGCTTTGAACCATTCCTGTGACGCTAGTTACAGATTCCGATGCTTCACTTCAGGTTTACTGTATCCCTCTGACCGTCTTATTGACGATGAAACACAGAAATTGCATCGGAATTAAATAGAAAAGACACAACGCCGTCTTAATTACAAGAAGACTGACTCTTCCTACTGTCTATGTTTTGAACCATTCCTGTGACACTAGTTATAGATTGCGATGCTTCACTTTAGGTTTACTGTATCCCTTGGACGTTCTTATTGACAATGAAACACAGAAATTGCATCGGAATTAAATAGAAAAGGCACAATGCCGACTTAAGTACAAGAAGACTGACTCTTCTTACTGACTGTTTTGAACCATTCCTGTGACACTAGTTATAGATTCCGATGCTTCACTTCCGGTTTACTGTATCCCTCTGACCTTCTTATTGACGATGAATCACAGAAATTGCATCGGAATTAAATACAAAAGGCACAATGCCGACTTAAGTACAAGATGACTGATTCTTCTTACTGACTATGATTTGAACCATTCCTGTGACACTAGTTATAGATTCCGTTGCTTCACTTCAGGTTTACTGTATCCCTCTGACCTTCGTATTGACGATGAAACACAGAAATTGCATCGGAATTAAATAGAAAAGTCACAATGCCGACTTAAGTAGAAGAAGACTGACTCTTCTTTCTGACTATGTTTTGAACCATTCCTGTGACACTAGTTATAGATTCCGATGCTTCACTTCAGGTTTACTGTATCCCTCTGACCTTCTTATTGACGATGAAACACAGAAATTGCATCGGAATTAAATACAAAAGGCACAATGCCGACTTAAGTACAAGCAGACTGACTCTTCTTACTGACTATGTTCTGAACCATTCCTGTGGCACTAGTTATAGATTTCGATGCTTCACTTCAGCTTTACTGTATCCCTCTGACCTTCTTATTGACGATGAAACACAGAAATTGCATCTTAATTAAATACAAAAGGCACAATGCTGACGTAAGTACAAGAAGACTGACTCTTCTTACTGTCTCTGTTTTGAACCATTTCTGTGACACTACTTATTGATTCCGATGCTTCACTTCAGGTTTACTGTATCCCTCTGACCTCCTTATTGACGATGAAACACAGAAATTGCATCGGAATTAAATACAAAAGGCACAATGACGACTTAAGTACAAGAAGACTGGCTCTTCTTTTTGTCTATGTTTAGAACCATTCCCGTGACACTAGTTATAGATTCCGATGCTTCACTTCAGGTTTACTGTATCCCCTGGACCATCTTATTGACGATGAAACACAGAAAATGCATCGGAATTAAATACAAAAGGCACAATGCCGACTTAAGTACAAGAAGACTGACCCTTCTTACTGTCTATGATTTGAACCATTCCTGTGACACTAGTTATAGATTTCGATGCTTCACGTAAGGTTTACTGTATCCCTCTGACCTTCTTATTGATGATGAAACACAGAAATTGCATCGGAATTAAATACAAAAGGCACATTGCCGACTTAAGTCCAAGAAGACTGACACTTTGTACTGACTATGTTTGAACCATTCCTAGTTATAGATTCCGATGATTCACTTCTGGTTTACTGTGTCCCTTATACCTTCTTATTGACGATGAAACACAGAAATTGCATCGGAATTAAATACAAAAGGCACATTGCCAACTTAAGTACAAAAAGACTGACTCTTTTTACTGACTATGTTTGAACCATTCCTAGTTATAGATTCCGATGATTCACTTCAGGCTTACTGTATCCCTTGGTCCTTCTTATTGACGATGAAACACAGAAATTGCATCGGAATTAAATACAAAATGCACAATGCCGACTTAAGTACAAGAAGACTGACCCTTCTTACTGTCTATGTTTTGAACCATTCCTGTGACACTAGTTATAGATTCCGATGCTTCACGTAAGGTTTACTGTATCCCTCTGACCTTCTTATTGACGATGAAACACAGTAATTGCATCGGAATTAAATTGAAAAGGGCATAATGCCGACTTAAGTACAAGAAGTCTGACTCTTCTTACTGTCTATGATTTGAACCATTCCTGTGACACTTTTATAGATTCCGATGCTTCACTTCAGATTTACTGTATCCCCTGGACCTTCTTATTGACGATAAAACACAGAAATTGCATCGGAATTAAATACAAGAGGCACAATGCCGACTTAAGTACAAGAAGACTGACTCTTCTTACTGACTGTTTTGAACCATTCCTGTGACACTATATATAGATTCCGATGCTTCACTTCAGGTTTACTGTATCCCTTGGACCTTCTTATTGACGATGGAACACAGAAATTGCATCGGAATTAAATAGAAAAGGCACAATGCCGACTTAAGTACAAGAAGACTGACTTTTCCTACTGTCAATGTTTTCAACCATTCCTGTGACACTAGTTATAGATTCCGATGCTTCACTTCAGGTTAACTGTATCCCTTGGACGTTCTTACTAACGATGAAACACAGAAATTGCATCGGAATTAAATAGAACAGGCACAATGCCGACTTAAGTACAAGAAGACTGACTCTTCTTACTGTCTATGATTTGAACCATTCCTATGACACTAGTTATAGATTACGATGCTTCACATTAGGTTTACTGTATCCATTGGACCTTCTTATTGACGATGAAACACAGAAATTGTATCGGAATTAAATAGAAAAGGCACAATGCCGACTTAAGTACAAGAAGACTGACTCATCTTACAGTCTATGCTTTGAACCATTCCTGTGACGCTAGTTGCAGATTCCGATGCTACACTTCAGGTTTACTGTATCCCTCTGACCTTCTTATTGACGATGAAACACAGAAATTGCATCGAAATGAAATAGAAAAGGCACAATGCCGACTTAATTACAAGAAGACTGACTCTTCCTACTGTCTATGTTTTGAAGCATTCCTGTGACACTAGTTATGGATTACGATGCTTCACTTCAGGTTTACTGTATCCCTTGGACGTTCTAATTGACATTGAAACACAGAAATTGCATCGGAATTAAATACAAAATGCACAATGCCGACTTAAGTACAAGAAGACTGACTCTCCTCACTGACAGTTTTGAACCATTCCTGTGACACTAGTTATAGATTCCGATGCTTCACTTCAGATTTACTGTATCCCCTGGACCTTCTTATTGACGATGAAACACAGAAATTGCATCGGAATTAAATACAAGAGGCACAATGCCGACTTAAGTGCAAGAAGACCGACTCTTCTTACTGACTGTTTTGAACCATTCCTGTGACACTATATATAGATTCCGATGCTTCACTTCAGGTTTACTGTATCCCTTGGACCTTCTTATTGACGATGGAACACAGAAATTGCATCGGAATTAAATAGAAAAGGCACAATGCCGACTTAAGTACAAGAAGACTGACTCATCTTACAGTCTATGCTATGAACCATTCCTGTGACGCTAGTTGCAGATTCCGATGCTACACTTCAGTTTTACTGTATCCCTCTGACCATCTTATTGACGATGAAACACAGAAATTGCATCGAAATTAAATAGAAAAGGCACAATGCCGACTTAAGTACAAGAAGACTGACCCTTCTTACTGTCTATGATTTGAACCATTCCTGTGACACTAGTTATAGATTTCGATGCTTCACGTAAGGTTTACTGTATCCCTCTGACCTTCTTATTGATGATGAAACACAGAAATTGCATCGGAATTAAATACAAAAGGCACATTGCCGACTTAAGTCCAAGAAGACTGACACTTTGTACTGACTATGTTTGAACCATTCCTAGTTATAGATTCCGATGATTCACTTCTGGTTTACTGTGTCCCTTATACCTTCTTATTGACGATGAAACACAGAAATTGCATCGGAATTAAATACAAAAGGCACATTGCCAACTTAAGTACAAGAAGACTGACTCTTTTTACTGACTATGTTTGAACCATTCCTAGTTATAGATTCCGATGATTCACTTCAGGCTTACTGTATCCCTTGGTCCTTCTTATTGACGATGAAACACAGAAATTGCATCGGAATTAAATACAAAATGCACAATGCCGACTTAAGTACAAGAAGACTGACCCTTCTTACTGTCTATGTTTTGAACCATTCCTGTGACACTAGTTATAGATTCCGATGCTTCACGTAAGGTTTACAGTATCCCTCTGACCTTCTTATTGACGATGAAACACAGTAATTGCATCGGAATTAAATTGAAAAGGGCATAATGCCGACTTAAGTACAAGAAGTCTGACTCTTCTTACTGTCTATGATTTGAACCATTCCTGTGACACTTTTATAGATTCCGATGCTTCACTTCAGATTTACTGTATCCCCTGGACCTTCTTATTGACGATGAAACACAGAAATTGCATCGGAATTAAATACAAGAGGCACAATGCCGACTTAAGTACAAGAAGACTGACTCTTCTTACTGACTGTTTTGAACCATTCCTGTGACACTATATATAGATTCCGATGCTTCACTTCAGGTTTACTGTATCCCTTGGACCTTCTTATTGACGATGGAACACAGAAATTGCATCGGAATTAAATAGAAAAGGCACAATGCCGACTTAAGTACAAGAAGACTGACTTTTCCTACTGTCAATGTTTTCAACCATTCCTGTAACACTAGTTATAGATTCCGATGCTTCACTTCAGGTTAACTGTATCCCTTGGACGTTCTTACTGACGATGAAACACAGAAATTGCATCGGAATTAAATAGAACAGGCTCAATGCCGACTTAAGTACAAGAAGACTGACTCTTCTTACTGTCTAAGATTTGAACCATTCCTATGACACTAGTTATAGATTACGATGCTTCACATTAGGTTTACTGTATCCATTGGACCTTCTTATTGACGATGAAACACAGAAATTGTATCGGAATTAAATAGAAAAGGCACAATGCCGACTTAAGTACAAGAAGACTGACTCATCTTACAGTCTATGCTTTGAACCATTCCTGTGACGCTAGTTGCAGATTCCGATGCTACACTTCAGGTTTACTGTATCCCTCTGACCTTCTTATTGACGATGAAACACAGAAATTGCATCGAAATGAAATAGAAAAGGCACAATGCCGACTTAATTACAAGAAGACTGACTCTTCCTACTGTCTATGTTTTGAAGCATTCCTGTGACACTAGTTATGGATTACGATGCTTCACTTCAGGTTTACTGTATCCCTTGGACGTTCTAATTGACATTGAAACACAGAAATTGCATCGGAATTAAATACAAAATGCACAATGCCGAGTTAAGTACAAGAAGACTGACTCTTCTCACTGACTGCTTTGAACCATTCCTGTGACACTACTTATAGATTCCGATGCTTCACTTTAGGTTTACTGTATCCCTCTGACATTCTTATTGACGATGAAACACAGAAATTGCATCGGAATTAAATACAAAAGGCACAATGCCGACTTAAGTACAAGAAGACTGACTCTCCTCACTGACAGTTTTGAACCATTCCTGTGACACTAGTTATAGATTCCGATGCTTCACTTCAGATTTACTGTATCCCCTGGACCTTCTTATTGACGATGAAACACAGAAATTGCATCGGAATTAAATACAAGAGGCACAATGCCGACTTAAGTGCAAGAAGACCGACTCTTCTTACTGACTGTTTTGAACCATTCCTGTGACACTAGTTATAGATTCCGATGCTTCACTTCAGGTTAACTGTATCCCTTGGACGTTCTTACTGACGATGAAACACAGAAATTGCATCGGAATTAAATAGAAAAGGCACAATGCCGACTTAAGTACAAGAAGACTGACTCTTCTTACTGTCTATGATTTGAACCATTCCTATGACACTAGTTATAGATTACGATGCTTCACATTAGGTTTACTGTATCCCTCTGACCTTCTTATTGACGATGAAACACAGAAATTGCATGTTAATTAAATACAAAAGGCACAATGCTGACGTAAGTACAAGAAGACGGACTCTTCTTACTGTCTCTGTTTTGAACCATTCCTGTGACACTAGTTATAGATTTCGATGCTTCACTTCAGGTTTATTGTATCCCTCTGACCTTCTTATTGACGATGAATCACAGAAATTGCATCGGAATTAAATACAAAAAGCACAATGACGACTTGAGTACAAGAAGACTGACTCTTCTTACTGACAGCTTTGAACCATTCCTGTGACACTAGTTATAGATTCCGATGCTTCACTTCAGGTTTCCTGTATCCCTCTGACCTTCTTATTGTCGATGAAACACAGAAATTGAATCGGAATTAAATACAAAAGGCACAATGCCGACTTAAGTACAAGAAGACTGACTCTTCTTACAGACTATGTTTTGAACCATTCCTGTGACACTAGTTATAGATTTCGATGCTTCACTTCAGGTTTATTGTATCCCTCTGACCTTCTTATTGACGATGAATCACAGAAATTGCATGTTAATTAAATACAAAAGGCACAATGCCGACTTAAGTGCAAGAAGACCGACTCTTCTTACTGACTGTTTTGAACCATTCCTGTGACACTAGTTATAGATTCCGATGCTTCACTTCAGGTTAACTGTATCCCTTGGACGTTCTTACTGACGATGAAACACAGAAATTGCATCGGAATTAAATAGAAAAGGCACAATGCCGACTTAAGTACAAGAAGACTGACTCTTCTTACTGTCTATGATTTGAACCATTCCTATGACACTAGTTATAGATTACGATGCTTCACATTAGGTTTACTGTATCCCTCTGACCTTCTTATTGACGATGAAACACAGAAATTGCATGTTAATTAAATACAAAAGGCACAATGCTGACGTAAGTACAAGAAGACGGACTCTTCTTACTGTCTCTGTTTTGAACCATTCCTGTGACACTAGTTATAGATTTCGATGCTTCACTTCAGGTTTATTGTATCCCTCTGACCTTCTTATTGACGATGAATCACAGAAATTGCATCGGAATTAAATACAAAAAGCACAATGACGACTTGAGTACAAGAAGACTGACTCTTCTTACTGACAGCTTTGAACCATTCCTGTGACACTAGTTATAGATTCCGATGCTTCACTTCAGGTTTCCTGTATCCCTCTGACCTTCTTATTGTCGATGAAACACAGAAATTGAATCGGAATTAAATACAAAAGGCACAATGCCGACTTAAGTACAAGAAGACTGACTCTTCTTACAGACTATGTTTTGAACCATTCCTGTGACACTAGTTATAGATTCCGATGCTTTACTTCAGGTTTACTGTATCCCTCTGACCTTCTTATTGACGATGAAACACAGAAATTGCGTCTTAATTAAATACAAAAGGCACAATGCTGACGTAAGTACAAGAAGACTGTCTCTTCTTACTGTCTCTGTTTTGAACCATTCCTGTGACACTACTTATAGATTCCGATGCTTCACTTCAGGTTTACTGTATCCCTCTGACATTCTTATTGACGATGAGACACAGAAATTGCATCGGAATTAAATACAAAAGGCACAATGCCGACTTAAGTACAAGAATACTGACTCTCCTCACTGACAGTTTTGAACCATTCCTGTGACACTAGTTATAGATTCCGATGCTTCACTTCAGGTTTACTGTATCCCTCTGACCATCTTATTGACGATGAAACACAGAAATTGCATCGGAATTAAATACAAAAGGCACAATGCCGACTTAAGTACAAGAAGACTGACTCTTCTTACTGACTATGTTTTGGACCATTCTTGTGACACTAGTTATAGATTCCGATGCTTAACTTCAGGTTTACTGTATCCCTCTGACCTTCTTATTGACGATGAAACACAGTAATTGCATCGGAATTAAATTGAAAAGGGCATAATGCCGACTTAAGTACAAGAAGTCTGACTCTTCTTACTGTCTATGATTTGAACCATTCCTGTCACACTTTTATAGATTCCGATGCTTCACTTCAGATTTACTGTATCCCCTGGACCTTCTTATTGACGATGAAACACAGAAATTGCATCGGAATTAAATACAAGAGGCACAATGCCGACTTAAGTACAAGAAGACTGACCCTTCTTACTGTCTATGTTTTGAACCATTCCTGTGACACTAGTTATAGATTCCGATGCTTCACGTAAGGTTTACAGTATCCCTCTGACCTTCTTATTGACGATGAAACACAGTAATTGCATCGGAATTAAATTGAAAAGGGCATAATGCCGACTTAAGTACAAGAAGTCTGACTCTTCTTACTGTCTATGATTTGAACCATTCCTGTGACACTTTTATAGATTCCGATGCTTCACTTCAGATTTACTGTATCCCCTGGACCTTCTTATTGACGATGAAACACAGAAAATGCATCGGAATTAAATACAAGAGGCACAATGCCGACTTAAGTACAAGAAGACTGACTCTTCTTACTGACTGTTTTGAACCATTCCTGTGACACTATATATAGATTCCGATGCTTCACTTCAGGTTTACTGTATCCCTTGGACCTTCTTATTGACGATGGAACACAGAAATTGCATCGGAATTAAATAGAAAAGGCACAATGCCGACTTAAGTACAAGAAGACTGACTTTTCCTACTGTCAATGTTTTCAACCATTCCTGTGACACTAGTTATAGATTCCGATGCTTCACTTCAGGTTAACTGTATCCCTTGGACGTTCTTACTGACGATGAAACACAGAAATTGCATCGGAATTAAATAGAACAGGCACAATGCCGACTTAAGTACAAGAAGACTGACTCTTCTTACTGTCTAAGATTTGAACCATTCCTATGACACTAGTTATAGATTACGATGCTTCACATTAGGTTTACTGTATCCATTGGACCTTCTTATTGACGATGAAACACAGAAATTGTATCGGAATTAAATAGAAAAGGCACAATGCCGACTTAAGTACAAGAAGACTGACTCATCTTACAGTCTATGCTTTGAACCATTCCTGTGACGCTAGTTGCAGATTCCGATGCTACACTTCAGGTTTACTGTATCCCTCTGACCTTCTTATTGACGATGAAACACAGAAATTGCATCGAAATGAAATAGAAAAGGCACAATGCCGACTTAATTACAAGAAGACTGACTCTTCCTACTGTCTATGTTTTGAAGCATTCCTGTGACACTAGTTATGGATTACGATGCTTCACTTCAGGTTTACTGTATCCCTTGGACGTTCTAATTGACATTGAAACACAGAAATTGCATCGGAATTAAATACAAAATGCACAATGCCGACTTAAGTACAAGAAGACTGACTCTTCTCACTGACTGCTTTGAACCATTCCTGTGACACTACTTATAGATTCCGATGCTTCACTTTAGGTTTACTGTATCCCTCTGACATTCTTATTGACGATGAAACACAGAAATTGCATCGGAATTAAATACAAAAGGCACAATGCCGACTTAAGTACAAGAAGACTGACTCTCCTCACTGACAGTTTTGAACCATTCCTGTGACACTAGTTATAGATTCCGATGCTTCACTTCAGATTTACTGTATCCCCTGGACCTTCTTATTGACGATGAAACACAGAAATTGCATCGGAATTAAATACAAGAGGCACAATGCCGACTTAAGTGCAAGAAGACCGACTCTTCTTACTGACTGTTTTGAACCATTCCTGTGACACTAGTTATAGATTCCGATGCTTCACTTCAGGTTAACTGTATCCCTTGGACGTTCTTACTGACGATGAAACACAGAAATTGCATCGGAATTAAATAGAAAAGGCACAATGCCGACTTAAGTACAAGAAGACTGACTCTTCTTACTGTCTATGATTTGAACCATTCCTATGACACTAGTTATAGATTACGATGCTTCACATTAGGTTTACTGTATCCCTCTGACCTTCTTATTGACGATGAAACACAGAAATTGCATGTTAATTAAATACAAAAGGCACAATGCTGACGTAAGTACAAGAAGACGGACTCTTCTTACTGTCTCTGTTTTGAACCATTCCTGTGACACTAGTTATAGATTTCGATGCTTCACTTCAGGTTTATTGTATCCCTCTGACCTTCTTATTGACGATGAATCACAGAAATTGCATCGGAATTAAATACAAAAAGCACAATGACGACTTGAGTACAAGAAGACTGACTCTTCTTACTGACAGCTTTGAACCATTCCTGTGACACTAGTTATAGATTCCGATGCTTCACTTCAGGTTTCCTGTATCCCTCTGACCTTCTTATTGTCGATGAAACACAGAAATTGAATCGGAATTAAATACAAAAGGCACAATGCCGACTTAAGTACAAGAAGACTGACTCTTCTTACAGACTATGTTTTGAACCATTCCTGTGACACTAGTTATAGATTCCGATGCTTTACTTCAGGTTTACTGTATCCCTCTGACCTTCTTATTGACGATGAAACACAGAAATTGCGTCTTAATTAAATACAAAAGGCACAATGCTGACGTAAGTACAAGAAGACTGTCTCTTCTTACTGTCTCTGTTTTGAACCATTTCTGTGACACTACTTATAGATTCCGATGCTTCACTTCAGGTTTACTGTATCCCTCTGACATTCTTATTGACGATGAGACACAGAAATTGCATCGGAATTAAATACAAAAGGCACAATGCCGACTTAAGTACAAGAATACTGACTCTCCTCACTGACAGTTTTGAACCATTCCTGTGACACTAGTTATAGATTCCGATGCTTCACTTCAGGTTTACTGTATCCCTCTGACCATCTTATTGACGATGAAACACAGAAATTGCATCGGAATTAAATACAAAAGGCACAATGCCGACTTAAGTACAAGAAGACTGACTCTTCTTACTGACTATGTTTTGGACCATTCTTGTGACACTAGTTATAGATTCCGATGCTTAACTTCAGGTTTACTGTATCCCTCTGACCTTCTTATTGACGATGAAACACAGTAATTGCATCGGAATTAAATTGAAAAGGGCATAATGCCGACTTAAGTACAAGAAGTCTGACTCTTCTTACTGTCTATGATTTGAACCATTCCTGTCACACTTTTATAGATTCCGATGCTTCACTTCAGATTTACTGTATCCCCTGGACCTTCTTATTGACGATGAAACACAGAAATTGCATCGGAATTAAATACAAGAGGCACAATGCCGACTTAAGTACAAGAAGACTGACCCTTCTTACTGTCTATGTTTTGAACCATTCCTGTGACACTAGTTATAGATTCCGATGCTTCACGTAAGGTTTACAGTATCCCTCTGACCTTCTTATTGACGATGAAACACAGTAATTGCATCGGAATTAAATTGAAAAGGGCATAATGCCGACTTAAGTACAAGAAGTCTGACTCTTCTTACTGTCTATGATTTGAACCATTCCTGTGACACTTTTATAGATTCCGATGCTTCACTTCAGATTTACTGTATCCCCTGGACCTTCTTATTGACGATGAAACACAGAAAATGCATCGGAATTAAATACAAGAGGCACAATGCCGACTTAAGTACAAGAAGACTGACTCTTCTTACTGACTGTTTTGAACCATTCCTGTGACACTATATATAGATTCCGATGCTTCACTTCAGGTTTACTGTATCCCTTGGACCTTCTTATTGACGATGGAACACAGAAATTGCATCGGAATTAAATAGAAAAGGCACAATGCCGACTTAAGTACAAGAAGACTGACTTTTCCTACTGTCAATGTTTTCAACCATTCCTGTGACACTAGTTATAGATTCCGATGCTTCACTTCAGGTTAACTGTATCCCTTGGACGTTCTTACTGACGATGAAACACAGAAATTGCATCGGAATTAAATAGAACAGGCACAATGCCGACTTAAGTACAAGAAGACTGACTCTTCTTACTGTCTAAGATTTGAACCATTCCTATGACACTAGTTATAGATTACGATGCTTCACATTAGGTTTACTGTATCCATTGGACCTTCTTATTGACGATGAAACACAGAAATTGTATCGGAATTAAATAGAAAAGGCACAATGCCGACTTAAGTACAAGAAGACTGACTCATCTTACAGTCTATGCTTTGAACCATTCCTGTGACGCTAGTTGCAGATTCCGATGCTACACTTCAGGTTTACTGTATCCCTCTGACCTTCTTATTGACGATGAAACACAGAAATTGCATCGAAATGAAATAGAAAAGGCACAATGCCGACTTAATTACAAGAAGACTGACTCTTCCTACTGTCTATGTTTTGAAGCATTCCTGTGACACTAGTTATGGATTACGATGCTTCACTTCAGGTTTACTGTATCCCTTGGACGTTCTAATTGACATTGAAACACAGAAATTGCATCGGAATTAAATACAAAATGCACAATGCCGACTTAAGTACAAGAAGACTGACTCTTCTCACTGACTGCTTTGAACCATTCCTGTGACACTACTTATAGATTCCGATGCTTCACTTTAGGTTTACTGTATCCCTCTGACATTCTTATTGACGATGAAACACAGAAATTGCATCGGAATTAAATACAAAAGGCACAATGCCGACTTAAGTACAAGAAGACTGACTCTCCTCACTGACAGTTTTGAACCATTCCTGTGACACTAGTTATAGATTCCGATGCTTCACTTCAGATTTACTGTATCCCCTGGACCTTCTTATTGACGATGAAACACAGAAATTGCATCGGAATTAAATACAAGAGGCACAATGCCGACTTAAGTGCAAGAAGACCGACTCTTCTTACTGACTGTTTTGAACCATTCCTGTGACACTAGTT